>NC_136492.1:10103802-10118802 GCF_053919585.1 Euprymna scolopes | reverse complement strand
AGTTTTTATCTTACTCAACGATTTGCTTTGATGGTCTAAGGCAGAAAAATGGCGTCTTATAACCACAAAGGACTTGTATCGAAGATTCACATTGACAGTCCCTCGAATTGTTAAGCCATTGAGACGTTTTACAACTGACATTATTAACTTATGGAAGATCTCGTCAATGATGTTCTGAACTTTTTGAATAAACTCATGTATTGTGATGCTGTCAGAGCACTGCTAGTTGTTTTTACGTTAAGTAACCGAGGAAATTTGACCATCATTGTCTTCTATCTCTTTGTGAACATTAAATACAAAGAATCGGGCGACTTGAGGAAATTGTGCGATTTGCAAATCGCTGATTTTTTTTTTCGATTATTTCAACTATTACAGCATCTCTTCATTTCCTTTCCATATCATCTTCCATAATTGACTGTCTGTGAACCAAAGTAAAAGTTTCTATGCATGAAATAATTAGTAAAATAGGTGCTGTCCTCAAACTCCAGACGTACTCTCTCGAACATAACGTACAGAATGAGAGTTTCTATTGAACTCTCATTCTTGAAGTTATTCACGCGTTACTACGCACAGTTTAAACATTTCAAAATATAACCGACAGATACAACGCGCAGCTCTATACAAACAGACTTCTTGCTCCACATTTACAACATGGCTAAGAAGAAAAAAAAAAGAATAAAAGAAATAAACAACACACTGAAGATGGGGTCGACCTCCGAAATAATATATTTGTGATGAATTTCAAATAAGTCAAATATTTGTTCATTTTCCTAATATTACGTTATGATTTGGTTTCAAGCGTACTTGATGCGTATTTTATTATACATATATATTAATATATATATATATATATATATATATATATATATATATATATATATGTCTTAGTGTATCTAACCGCGGAACAATCCTATACGTGTACAAGAGTAAAAAATAGCCAAATATCGAGTACCGCTGTCATATTTAGGGTGGAGCCTCCCAGAAAACAATGTCTTTGAAGGGTAAACGTTCAACTCTAAAATGTAGTGGGCGATGACCTTTGCGCTTTTCTACTCATAAGAATATACGTTGTGCATCGCTGTCCATATTTTCACGGTAGTAGTTCGACCGAGCTCTAAATTATGATCAATTCTCAAACAAAAAACTTTCCTCACGCGTTGTCTTTGCCTAAAACTAAAAGAAAATTCAACGGCTCTTTTCCTTAGAGCTATCCATCTGTAAGACACATTACCGTAAGACTGCTTCCCGGCTGATTATTATATCGTCCTCTTCAAATTTTATGTGAATAAATTTCTATTCAGTCCTCCATTTAGATAATCTTACACTATCCGAGTTCCACCGTGAGTTTCACTACCTTACTAATACTTAATACATATTATCCCTGAGTTGTGTCCGGACTTTGATTTTTGGTGACTTTCTAATAAAGAGATATTCTTACTATGGATTGCTATTTTTTAACACTCGCCCCACACACACACACACACACATATATATATATATATATATATATATATATATATATATATATATATATATATATACATACATATGTATATATATAATGCACATGGTCGGGAGTTAGTTTCTAGAAAAAGTCAAGCTGCGCTGACGAGAGGTAATTACCTTGAAACATGCATGTACGTGGGTTGCTGTTTTAAAAATAATAATAAATAATTACGATGTTATATACGTCCAATTAAATTATGGCCGAATTTCTAAGTAAATAAAAATGAGGTTCGAGGAGAAGACACTATGTAACCATATTTATCTTTAACAAAAACAACAAAATTAAATTTATAAGTAATATATATATATATATATATATATATATATATTTATAAACAATATATATACATATATATATATATATATATATATATATATAAACGATACACACACAAATATAGAGGAGTTACAATAAAAGGAATAAGATACATTCTTTAAGAAAATATACGGACATAGCATACAGTGTGACTCATAAAAAACGGGCCATATCTCCAATTAGACCCCATCTCTTATTGTTTTGTCCGAATAAAATGAAACTTTGCTCATAACTATTTTATTATATTCAAAACATGACATAAAAACACTAGGGTCTTTAGCCTTTTTTTACTTTTTTTCTCCGTTCTATAGCATATGTTCCAAATGGCCTCTTTTGTTTTTCGGGTCACCCTGTATATATATATATATATATATATATATATATATATATATATATATATATATATATATATATATATATATGTGTGTGTGTATGTTTACTGTATCTTGGGGAAAGAGTTCCGACAAAGTGCTCGATTACAAAGAAAAACTTTTTCGATATAAGAGCTAAATATTTGTTTATTAATCATACAGAAGTTCAGAAAAACATTGGTACCGTCGGTTTCAAGCCCAACACAACGGGAAACCGTTAATGGTAACACATAAATGGTGTTCAGCTCTCGCCAACCATCTTGTTTTCTGCCCCGGAGCAAATTTTTCCAGGTCCGCATTTGTTTGTTTATATAATGGTGTATGTTTTTATTTAACTATATATTATTCCTAACTATGTATATAATATTTTAATCCAGTATGAATATCCTGCTTTTTTAATTTTTAATTTTTTTTAATGCATTTTAGTATATATATATATATATATATATATATATATATATATATATATATACATATTCGGCATATAAGACTACACTTAAAGTTTAAAAAGTTCGTCTATAAAACCAATATCTCATAAGATACCAGGTGTTGCAATCTCTAGACTTGCTTTCGTGATTTTTCAGTTCTCCCATACTCGGATGTATGATAAAGTCTACAAAATTTACTCCAATCTTGTACCTTATCTAATTTGACGTTCGCCTTATACGCCGATATATATATATATATATATATATATATATATATATATATATGTATATATAGCAAATCATGATGAAAGTAAAAATAAAATAGATATACCCCATAATTTATTATACTATACATGTTCACACTGAAACACTTATCACAATATTCTGTTGATCAATATTAAAAACCTTGTTAAACTTTGTCACATATTTCCATTCTATGGAGGTCAGGTGGCAACGACAACCCCATAATTTTATTATACCATATTTCTTCAAACTGAAACATAATTATCAAAGTATACTTACGGAGATAGATATAAAAAGTCTTTGAATGAACCACCGTTCTGCCAGATCAAACATACCCGTTCCCGTCTCTCGGTACATCTATCATTATATGTAATCAGTTTCTTGAAATAATCAACAATATAGTAACCTATTCGTGACCAGACACATACACACATACACACAGAGACATTCAGCTTTATATGGTGGATTCTCTCATCGAAGACGATGAATGAGGGTTCAGTCTGCAATCTTCAGCAGCACCCAAGCTCTTTGACACCACATGCGTAATTGCAATCCTGTAGACGTCCGGATACCTCCTCCGCAGATGGTGAACTTTCATATGCTCGTAGATCAATGATGCCTTCTCGAATGAACAGATAACCCTGCTTTGCTGCGTGCACTGAAACCACAATGGCATACGTATTCATTTTTAGGTGGATGTGTCTTGTGTTTTGCCTTCATATTTGCACGAAGGGTGTCCCTATAACAAAGGCGGTTATGTTCAAATTCTTTGGTCCCCAGGAAACACATCTTCTGCATTCTCCATTTTCTGCGATCCCCTGCTGCACTATCCCAGGAAATCAGAGAAATTCCACAATGTTTCAGGTTGTCTTTTAGTTTACCTTTGTAACGAAGCAGGCGACGCCGTATTGAACGGCAAGAATTTGTCAGTTGCCCATAAAAAAGTTGCTTAGGTACTCTCGAGTCATCCATTCTTACAAGATGACCCGACCACCGCATTTGTATCCTGATCAAAAATGATTAAATACCAATGATTTCACATCTTTCCAGTCATTCACTAATCGGAACACAATCCTGCCATCCAACATTGCAGAAAAAACGCAGACATCTCATATGGAAGGAGTCAAGCTGATTTATATGCTTGCGGTACAAGGTCCACGTTTCAGCACGATACAGAATAGTAGGCAGAACAACAGATTTTAAGACTGCCACCTTTACTTTTAGAGACACATCGTGGTTGTTCCAGAATCTGTGTCGCAACCTACCAAATGCCTCAGTAGGTTTATCAATTCTACATTGGATGTCCTATTCAAATTTAGCATCATCAGACACAATAGAGCCGAGGAATGTAAAAGAAGATACTGTTTTCAAAGCTTCACCAACAACATATACCACTGGTTGTGAAGAGGACGTAGTGTTTGGTTTGGGCTGGTGAATAATTTCAGTCTTTTTTATGCTAATTGTAAGACCGAAGGCCTTACATGCACCAGAAAAGCTATTGAGGATGTCCTGCATGTCATCAAGACTATGGGTGACAAGAGCACAGTCATCAGCATAAAGGAGGTCAAGAACAGTCTGCACAGAAGTCTTGGTTTTGGCCTTGAACCGTTGCTGGTCAAATAATCCTCCACTTGATCGATACTCAACACCTATGCCTCCTGAGGGGTTCCTGAAAGCTGTCTCAAGCATCACCGAAAAGAAAAGAGCAAATAGGATCGGAGCAAGGGCACATCCTTGCTTAGTTCCATTTGACACTTCAAACGGTTCACTTTGTTCACAGCCAGATCGTACTGTCGCCACCATTCTCCAGTGAAATGAGACAATCACATTTAACATCTTGTCCGGAATACAAAGCCTTCTCAAAACAGTCCACAGGACATCTCTAAAGACGGTATCAAATGCCTTTGTGAGGTCAACGAATGTGACAAACAAGTCCTTATTCTGTTCCCTCGCTTTCTCTTGTAGTTGCCGAAGGCTGAAGACCATGTTCACATTACCTCTTCCTGCCCTAAAACCACACTGGGTTTCTGGAAGCACAGTTTTACAAATGGAACCATTGAGTCTGTTAAGGATTACACGAGCTAGAATCTTACCAGCAACAGACAAAAGAGAAATTCCTCTATGGTTATCACACTCACACTTATTTCCTTTGTGCTTAAACAGGTGAATAATTGATGCGCCTTTGAACTGTTGTGGCGCGGTACCAAGTTCCGATATTAATGAAAACAGGACACTTAGTTTCCTGATTAACAGTTGGCTTCCACATTTGTATATTTCTGCAGGTATGCCGTCATCACCTGGAGCCTTATCATTTGAAAGTTGCTTTACAGCCCATTCAATCTCCGACATGGATGGAGTATCAGCAAGCGCCTCGATGGTTGGCCTCTGAGGAATACCATCAATCACTCCTCGATCCACTGTCGATTCTTTGTAAAAACTTTTGAAAAGTGTTCAGCCCAGCGCTTAGTAATTTATTTCTTATCAGTGAGGGAGAATGCCATCCGACAAAAATATTGGAGATGTCCCCCTTAAAATGGGACCAAACACCTCCTTGAGGTTTTGGTAGAATGATTTAAAATCACACCTATCTGCCGGATATTGTAAGGCCTCAGCTTTCTGCTCCCACCAGTTTTGTTTCATTTTTCGGAGCCGTGATTGTGCCAACCTTTTGGCCATTCTGAAAGCCTTGTGTTTTACTGAAGAATTTTTGTCAGTAATCCATACTTGATGGGTTTGATGCATGTTATTGAACAGTGGGACGATAGTAGGATCATTTTCATCAAACCAATCTTGGTTTTCCCTTCGAACATAGCCTAATGACTCTTTAGCAGAGTCGTACCCTGCAGTTTTAAACTCTCTCCAAGATGCCTCAATATCATTCCCACATACAAAGGAGGACAGTTTTTCATCAGTAGCCTTTTGAAATGAGTGCATTATCTCCTTAACTTTCAACTTGCCTACATCAATTCTCTTGATGGAAGAGTTACGTTGGTTTCGAACAGGACGCTTGGTTTTAATCCTGGCTGTGGTGCAGATCAATTTATGATCTGACCAACATTCCCAATGATGTAAGAACGTGTACGATTTTTATATTGTCTATCAGAACGACGTAATCAATGAAATGATAATGATTAGACCGGGGATTTTTCCAACTGGCTTTCTTGCAATTAGGCAGCTGAAACACTGTATTAGTGAGCAAAAGATCGAATTCACTGCAAATAGACAATAAGAGAAGACCATTTGAGTTGACTTTACCAATTCCATGTGAACCAATGACATTTCTCCAAAATTGTGTATCACTACCCACACGAACATTGAAGTCACCCAAGACAAACAGCTCATCCTGTATACAGACCTTGTTGATTTGTTCGCGTAAAGAGGAGTTAAACCTCTCCTTTAGCTCATCGGATGAATTAAGTGTAGTTGCATAGCATCTTAAAAATGTGGCATATTTGTCCGTTCCTACTGCAATGCGCAAGGACATAAGTCTGTCATTTATACCAACGGGCAGGGACTCAAGATTTTTGGCAATATCAGTCCTGATGGCAAAACCAACACCAGATTCACGTTTCTCAGAACTTGATTTTCCAATCCAATAAAAAGTATATCCACCTTCAACTTCCTCTAGCTCTCCTGTATCAGCAAACCTAGTTTCAGAAAGAGCTGCAACAGAAATTCTATGATGCTTTAACACACGTGCTATGATAGCGGTTTTTCATTCAGGGTTCTTCTTGTTATCCTGGAGTGTTCTTACATTCCAAGTCGCAATGGACATATTCGTTCCAAGTATTTTGTTTCTATTCTTGATTGGGTGCAAATATTGGATGTCCAGATATCTGCACCTGATGACAGGAACATGAGCAAGAAAACAATTGTTAGGTCACCTTTTATATACCCCTCACCTTTTATAGACCCCTCCCCATGAAGAGGAAAGCAGTGCCATCCTATAAAGGGATGCTTCGTTATTAAAGGAGGACACGAGTCACACAATTACTTGCGGGTGTTGTGAAAAACGGTCATCTACCTTCCACCACCTATGTGGAACTTCCAGTGACATCCTTCACCTGTTCCCGTCACAATCCCATCATCGTCACAGGGTTTTATTAATTTATTATTAGTTAAAAAAAAGAAAAAAGGAAAGCACATATCGATGTACCAAACCTTAGGCTTAAATGAGTGAAAATTGTTCACTGAACAACCGGCACTTTGATTTGTTTTAAGTGGTCATTGCTTGTGCTGAACAAAGCACACTCTCTCCATCGGATTAACATGGTCTGTACAAGTGCACACATGTGCCACACGTCAGATGATAAAACGATCGCAGGATTTTCTTGTAAGAGTGTTCCATCTCCTAGATCAGTTGTGAGCCAACACAAAAGGGCCTGATCCACCCTGGTAAGCTTTCTGTGCAGCTGGATACCATACCAGCTATTTCTTGGTCCTTGACTCTAACGGTTAGTTCAGTTTAGTGGACACATTGCTTAGCAATGCTGCACCAACACCGTCCCCTCACAAGGTTTGGCAGGTCTGCTGGGGCCAGTACCCAGGGTATAGCTCTTGGAGCTAGTAAGTGAGAGATTTAGAAGATGGGTGAGGACCAGTGATCTCTGTCCACCCTATTGGGTTCAGCAGCCAGAGATTCAAAGGTACTACCTCTACCCCGAGCCCCCTATACCCTATACCCTAGCTTTATATATATATATATATATATATATATATATATATATATATATATATATATATATATATACAGGGTCAAAATTATGGAGCACCAATGAAAAATCAAGATTATGATTTAAACATGTCAAGATAATAAATATTGGAGTAAACATTAATAAATCTATTTTAATATCAATCAATATTTGAAATGTCCTACTTTTAGTTGTTTTCGTATATTATTGACTTTATTGTCGCAGGTGGTAGGATCTATTTTCTGCAACTCGGCATCAAGTTGTTTTTTTTATTTTCATGAGCATTTGTGCATTCTCACTCTATTTTTTTTGCTGCGACAACAAAGTTTCAATGGAATTTAAGTCTAGGCAGAAAGGGGGGAACCTCACAACTGTAATGACTTTTTTCTCAAACTAACTAATTAAAATTTTGAAGTATGGCATGGATATTGTCTTTGGAGAGGATTACATCAAATTGAATAATATTATAAAATATTTCAATAAAAGAGTTTTTGTAAACCTTGTCCTGTGTGTTAGTACAAATTGTGTTGTTTGTTCTGCCCTTACATGTGTACTGAAGAAGACATGCCGCTCTCCCCTTCAAATTTGACAGTTGCAATTACACAATGAGGATGAAATGCTTCACTTTCCCGACGGCGAATATAAATCACATCCGGAATTCAAAAATCTGATAAAACAATGAGAATCCGCTAAAATTTTTTGAATAGCTGCTATGGATGTGTATTCACATAAAGATTTCGATTTTTCCTTTCAAAGTTTAGGAAATAAAAGCTGTTAACATCTTCCCAGTAACTTTCGTCAGACCAAACGATTCTGACCCGATCATTATGTGTCCAAAATGCATGTTTTCTGGCAAATTCTAGTTGTTTTTTCTGTGTTATCCTGAGACAAGTATGGCTTCTTCCTTGCATTGCAACATTTTTATCTAGTTTTTAATAACTTTCTCCTCGGTGGTTGAACTGATATGTTTTTGTTGGCATACCCCTAGGTTTAGCAACAAAGTCTAAAACCTTTATTTCTTATCTGCAAGGGATGCTTTTTCCAAAGGTCTTACGTCCCTCGCGATTGTATAGTTTTCTACCTTGTCCTTTCCTTTTTTTTTAAATACTTTGTTTATTTGTAATTGTTGTTTTAAATACTTTGTTTATTTGTAATTGTTGTTGTAGCCCCGTTTTTTTTTTAGATTCTATCTCCTAGCAAGTTCTACCTGGGAAGCAAAATATCGTCCATTTAATTCCTAAAAGCTGCTGTTTGGGGGGGGGGTGATTTTCAATTAACTATACTATTCGAGCACTGGCAGGAATTAAATACATATATAATATTATGACCCCCCCCAAAAAAAACGAGCCCCAACTCTAATTAGGCCCCGTTTCTTAGTGTTTTGTCCGAATGAAATGAAACTTTGGTCATAACTAGTTTATTATATTCAAAACACTAGCGTCTTTGGCCTTCTTTTCTCCGTTCTAAAGCATATGTTCTAGATAACCTCCATTTAGCTTTTGTTTTTTGGGGTCACCCTGTATTACCTGAAAAATAAGTAACATCATTTGCACTATTGGAATACATTTAGTATGAAACTCAGCTAAAACTTTTGAAAGAGGCTTTGAAGCAAATAAATACAACAATTAACTGATAAATATTTTACATTTGCTCCCAACTGTTTATTATGCGTGTGTGTGTGTGTGTGTGTGTGTGTGTGTGTGATGTGTGTGTGTGTGCAGCCATGGTCAAAGTTATGGAGCACAAATAAAAAAAAACAACTTAAAACCTATAAAATGTATAGGCTTTAAGTTGCTTTTTTTTTTTTTTGCTCCATAATGTTGACCATGGCTTTACACACACACACACACACACACACGCGCGTGCGCGCTTTATATGTTTCATATTGAGACACGTTTTGTTACATACGACACAGTTATTCCTTCTTTCCGATCTTTCTAGATATCCTTTCCATTTGCCGAGCGGGCTTTTTAATTTCAGCAGGCATTTTATACAGAATGGCGCCCAAAAGTTGTTAAATAATTATAAATACACCAAGCCCCAAAAGAAAAGAAAAGGAAATGAAAATAATTCTTAGCCTTAAAATACGTAGGTGTAAACTATTGTCAAATTATTTTTTATATAGGTTCTCGTATAAATATGTATATTTTTTATTTGTTTTACATTAGCATTAAGATGTCGCTACACATTTATGGGCATGTTTCGGTCAGTCAGTTACAAGACTATTCACGCGATGTCGCTCATAAAATGTTCAGTTAGTGTAACATATTTTACAGGTCTTTCAAGTACAAAATTTACCAGGATGCTACACCATGTACTATTAAAAATAAAGCTGACAACGGTATTTAATATATACGAAAAAGACCGAAGGCCAGGAAAAAAGGGAGGCAATAAAAGTGTATGTCAGAACAGAGAAAAAATGTATTAAATGTATTAAATGGCGTTATTTTTTTTTTTTACATGCGACCGACTAAATGAATTTTTCTTTGAAAAAACGGGCAGTCATAAATTAACTATTTTATTTTGATGAGATAAAACCTGAAGCATATTGAATTATTACCGCTTGCCTAAGTGATCGATTCTGTGCCTAACGCACTTATTGATCGTTTAATAGATAGTGATCGTTTAAATAAAATATGCTGACAATACAATTGTCTGCAGTAGTAATTCAAAGAGAACTGACGATCAAACAAGTGCAACGGGAAAGAAACACCTTTCACCATCACCGGAGAAATCCTCGTTTTGTCCCAGTTAAAATTAATCTCTTTACTTTGACGAGCCCCCAAAATGATTTTCATTTCAGCCCTGAACTTACATCAAATCCATTGCTGAACTCATTGAAAACAAAAATGGTTGAATCATTCTACTTACACGAAAGATACGCTACAAGCGACTAGGCTACTTGGCCTTTTGGCCAATATCAAAGTGTAGTATATGTTCTTCAGATGCGGCACTTCCATTTCTCGTTCTCTTTCAGTGGAGGAGAAATCCTTTACGACTGAGACAATTTTTTTTTATTTTTGTACCTTTTCTCCACGTTAAAAAACGACCCTGGTGTCAAACTCTCTCCCGTGAGGAGGCATTGTAAATAGGTACACGAAAGATACATGCCTCTCCATCTGACTTTCTACCTGGGTCGATTAAATTATGTTTTTGCTGCAATTTTAGTCACTTACTTATCAAATGTTCTTAAATAAAATAGTAAACCCATTATTTTTACCATTTTAATGGTTTATAAAACTTACAAACTTTGCTATTTTTTCTCATTACGATAGAATTCTTCATTAATTCTTTTTTGGGGGGGGCATTTGATTTATATTATGTCTTCCCTTACATTTCTGGAGACATATTTTCTGTTATATTACATTTTCAGTATAAATAATCTTTATAAGTCAAGTGTTTAACTTAAATTCGAAACTCTAAGTGATTTTTGTTAATTTGTGGAAGTATTTGTTGATAGTTAGATCTAAATACACTCAGTAAATTTTGTTAAAATCGTCAGTAATTATTATATGATTATATATATGATAATATGTTGATTTCAATGTATTGTTTATTTGATAAATTTCGTAAATGTATTGTTAATTAGAAAAAATTGCTAACTGATAGTATATTTTGATTTTTTTATATAAACTTTGTTCATATTTATGTACTATATCATAGTTATAATTGTACTGTATCATATTTATGTAAACATCATACTTAAAATAGTAAACTTTGATCATATTTATGTACAACATCATAGTAAAAATAGTAAACTTTGATCATATTTATGTACAATATCATAGTTAAAGTAGTAAACTTTGATCATGTTTATGTACAACATCATAGTTAAAATAGTAAACTTTTTATCATATTTATGTACATCATAGTTAAAGTGGTAAATTTTGATCCTATTTATGTACATCATAGTTAAAATAGTAAACTTTTATCATATTTATGTACAACATCATAGTTAAAATAGTAAACTTTGATCATATTTATGTACAACATCATAGTTAAAGTGGTAAATTTTGATCCTATTTATGTACATCATAGTTAAAATAGTAAACTTTTATCATATTTATGTACAACATCATAGTTAAAATAGTAAACTTTGATCAAATTTATGTACAACATCATAGTTAAAATAGTAAACTTTTATCATATTTATGTACATCATAGTTAAAGTAGTAAACTTTTATCATATTTATGTACAACATCATAGTTAAAGTAGTAAACTTTTATCATATTTATGTACAACATCATAGTTAAAATAGTAACTTTGATCAAATTTATGTACAACATCATAGTTAAAGTAGTAAACTTTTTATCATATTTATGTACAACATCATAGTTAAAGTAGTAAACTTTTATCATATTTATGTACAACATCATAGTTAAAGTAGTAAACTTTTATCATATTTATGTACAACATCATAGTTAAAGTAGTAAACTTTGATCATATTTATGTACAACATCATAGTTAAAGTAGTAAACTTTTATCATATTTATGTACATCATAGTTAAAGTAGTAAACTTTGATCATATTTATGTACAACATCATAGTTAAAGTAGTAAACTTTTATCATATTTATGTACAACCTCATAGTTAAAGTAGTAAACTTTTATCATATTTATGTACAACATCATAGTTAAAGTAGTAAACTTTTATCATATTTATGTACAACATCATAGTTAGAATAGTAAACTTTTATCATATTTATGTACAACATCATAGTTAAAATAGTAAACATTTTATCATATTTATGTACAACATCATAGTTAAAATAGTAAACTTTTATCATATTTATGTACAACATCATAGTTAAAGTAGTAAACTTTTATCATATTTATGTACAACATCATAGTTAAAGTAGTAAACTTTTATCATATTTATGCACAACATCATAGTTAAAGTAGTAAACTTTGATCATATTTATGTACAACATCATAGTTAAAGTAGTAAACTTTGATCATATTTATGTAGAACATCATAGTTAAAGTAGTAAACTTTGATCATATTTATGTACAACATCATAGTTAAAGTAGTAAACTTTTATCATATTTATGTACAACATCATAGTTAAAATAGTAAACATTGATCAAATTTATGTACAACATTATAGTTATATAGTACTATATCAACTTGATTATATTTATGTACTGCTGTGTTAAAAATTTTACTTATGAAAAGTAGTTTCATCATTTAATCCCGAGCACCGTCGGGTCCCCATGGTAGTAGTGGATGTGTATATAGATGCATGTACGACTGTGTTAGTATGTATTTGCGTGTGTGATAACAATGTCTGCTGCGTGTATCTTGCCCTTGGGTTTTTTGTTACTTGTATATATTGCTATTTGGATTTTCATTAAAAAAATAAAACACTGTTTACGTTTAAGAAAACGATTTCTTTTATCTGTTTGGCAATTATGTGTTCCTCTTCGGATATGCTTATTCATTATCTTATCAAAACAATTTCCATATGATGTGATAAGCACTGGAATTGGATGCAAACAGAAAAAAAAACCGAAGCTCGTTCAACGGAAAATGAATCAACACAATGAATCCTAGAATGAATAGCTAGAGAAAATAACAATACGCGTATCGATATGTATGCGTCAAGAAAGAAAATCTTCGTCAGACTCGGATCGCGTGGAAATTATGAAAACAAGAACTCGTTGGATATGTGTAAATGGAATGGTGCGGTTCGTAAAAGACAAAACCTCGTCCGGAAAAGATGATAATTGAAATGCAATCAAGCATGATTAAGTAAAAATAAATATCACTTTTTGCGGGAAATGATATCAGGCCTGTGTTAATAATATATGGATAATGAAATACGGGAGAAAAAATATCTTGCGCACACACACACACACACACACACACACACACACACATACATATATATATATATATATATATATATATATAGAGAGAGAGAGAGAGAGAGAGAGAATTGTAATGTAGTTTGCTTGAAGCATTGTGTGGGATACGTATGTAGTAGAGATTGAGGTTATCACAATGTTCTATCTATCTATCTATCTATCTATCTATCTATATATATATATATATATATATATATATATATATATACATGCACAGTCTTGTATAAAAGTGATTTGCTGTATGTGTGTGTGTAAGAGAAAGTTTCTTTTCGTTTTCCAGAAACGGCCGAGCTTATCTTTTTTTTTCAGATTTCAAACAGAAGTAATTTAGCAGTATTTTTTATAGATGTTTTGTACAAAAATTCATCCGAGCAATATCGAAAATCGAAAAAATCCGATCTCTTAATTAGGCATTTCTCTCTTATAGATAAAAAGAAGAATTTTTAGTGAGGGATATTTGACGTTACACCGGCCAAGGGAGATAATAAAATCTCAGCAAATCACTTCTTTAAAAAAAAAAAAATTATGTATTGCCATTTGTAGATATAACTGCGTTAGAAATTCAAACCGAATGATTCTCTATTAAAGTTCGAGTGTACCGCACCGTTTTGTTTTAATTTTTTTATTATTAGTTAATTCAGTTTAAGATAAAAGAAGAGGAACCGTTTAAAATTGCCGCAAATCATTTCTTCGTTAGCATATTTTAAAAATATAATTCAGAAGTTATTTTTTCAGGGCATTCATCGGCAATCCCAAATATAAGCTAACGTGATATATAGACAAACACAGACGAGATTTGATGAACGACATTATTATTATTATTATTATTATTATTATTATTATTATTATTATTATTATTATTATTAATTTTATTATTATTATTAATCTTATTATTATTATTATTATTATTATTATTATTATTATTATTGTTATTGTTATTATTATTATTATTTTTGTTATTATTATTATTATTGTTATTATTATTATTATTATTAATGTTATTATTATTATTAATAATTTTATTATTATTATTATTATTATTATTAATTTTATTATTATTATTATTATCAATATTATTATTCTTATTATTAATATTAATCATATTATTATTATTAATTTTATTATTATTATTATTAATAATTTTATTATTATTATTAATATTATTATTATTATTATTATTAATATTATTATTATTATTAATTTTATTATTATTATTATTAATCTTATTATTATTATTATTAATCTTATTATTATTATTATTGTTATTATTATTATTAATTTTATTATTATTATTATAAATTATTATATTATTATTATTATTTTTATTATTATTTATATTATTATTGTTATTATTATTATTATAAATTTTATTATTATTATTATTAATCTTATTATTATTATTAATCTTATTATTATTATTATTATTGTTATTATTATTATTATCATTATTAGTATTAGTATTATTATTATTAGTATTAGTATTATTATTATTATTATTATTAATTTTATTATTATTATTATTATTATTAATTTTATTATTATTATTATTATTTTTAATATTAATCTTATTATTATTA
>NC_136492.1:10018802-10101302 GCF_053919585.1 Euprymna scolopes | reverse complement strand
TTTTAACGAGTGTACTTAAGTGTATTATCGCTTCCAGATTATAAAATATTTGATCGGATATTTTTGTTTTAAAAGGATAGAAGCTGATAAGCAACATTAAATTAGGCTATCTATCTATCTATCTATCTATCTATCTATCTAACTAGATCTATCTATCTATCTATCTATCTATATATATATATATATATATATATATATATATTATAAAGTTACTATTTCAAAAATTTAAAATATATCTATTGTACATTAGTTCACCAGTTTTAGTGGAAACCGAATCGCAAACTTACTTTTAAATATGTATATATATATATATATATATATATATATATATATATATATATATATATATATATGTGTGTGTGTATATATATATAGATAGATAGATATATAGATTATGTTATATATATCGTATTATGTTATCACTTTCCTTTCTTCTTGTTTAATAAATAAGACCTCCCGATCATCGAAGACCCAATATACAAAGAAATAAAAAAATAAAATTCTGATGTCTTTTTTGGTATATAAGTGCGACTAGAATATACGTTTTGCATCAAACATTTTATCGGCGTGGACCTGCTACTACCACGAATAACGGCACTTTAAAACCGAGTAGCAATATCAGAAATAAAGGATTTTGCTTGCTATATTGCTTAAGCATAGAATCCTACTGATAAATAGAATTATGTTATCGAGTATTTAAATAATGTATATTAAACAATGTATATTAAAGGTTTAAGCAACTTATTATCATCGTTGCTTAAATTTTGTCTAGTAACTTATTTCTCTTGTTTCGTTTAATCTTTATCTTATAAAAAAATATTATATAAAACTAGCCTGGATGCCCGGAGTTTACTGGGTGTTTGTAGGTGTGTGTTGAACAAAATAAAAGTCTTAGAAGGAAGGCAGGCTGGAACTTGTACAGCCAAGGTGGAAATGCACGTAAAATACAATAACGTGACGGTTTTGCTGTTGCGTCCATCTCGAAAGCGGAAGTGGCGAAGGTATAAATTTAGGCTAGTCAATCGAAAAGAAGGAATGACTTTCGAAAATATCGGTGAAAAAAAAAACGACCCCACCTCGTAGAAAAGTAGCAAATTGAGGGTGATGGAATACATGTTTTCAGCCAATTTTTCGATATTTGCCGTACGAAGGATGGTGCTTCAAAACAATACCGATTTGCTGAAATCCGTTGCTTCTGTCGAAAGTTTTAACAGACATACATACACACATGCATACATACATAAACACATACATACATTTAAACAGACAGAGGAGATTTATATTATAGATAATCCAGTAACTTGTATAATCTTTTGGTATTACTCCTTTATCGATATTCATTGAATATTTCATTACTAATCGTACGACGTGCCTTCAATAATTTTCCAGACTTTTCTTCTGCACAAGCATTAAATATTGTCGTAGCCTCTTGCAAATTCAGTATGTTATTGCTATACATTTTATAAGATGACTGGCCAGTTTTTTTATGATTACAGATTTAAAGGAACAGCTACAACAGGAATTATAATACATCCTACTTTAACCTGATTGCCATAACTGGTGAATTTCAAAAATGCAATTTAGACGCAAGGAAACTTTAGTAAAACGATATGCAATGCAATGCTGTTTTAAACTTGCAAGAATGTCAGAGAATAATATGGAATATTCAGACTGCTTATGGACCATCTGGCTTGTATCGAGCATCAGTTATTGAGTGACATCAACGATTCAAGGAATGCAGACAGTCTGTGAAGGATTATAAGAAGTGTGAGAAAAGGAAGGAAGTCTAAACATCAGAGTCGATTAGTGAAATTATTTCATGAGTAAAGACTGTCGTGTGTTTATAGAAACAATAATTGCCCAGATTATGCCAGTTTTGGAACTGTATACACAATTATTCACGAGGAACTTAAGATGCGGAAGAGTAGCGCGAAGTTTGTTTCAAAGGTGCACAGAGAAGATCAGTCCATAACTCCATTCGAGTCACAGACTATTCGACCAAGATAGATATCAAAACAGTACATTACCCTCCTCGTAGTCCAAACATTGCTCCCAGTAACTTTTCGTTATTCTCTAAACTCAAAGAAAACCTTAGAGATTGTCGTTATGAGATAATTGAGGAGATGAAAGAAGCTGTGAAGATGGATATTGATACGCTCAAACAAGAGGACTCTAATAGAACCTTGCAGCAGTTATAGGAACGGTAAAACAAGTGCATTTTAGCCGAAAAGGATTACATCGAATGGGCCTAGAGTTTCATGGGTGTACTATCAATCAAAGTTACCATGCGAATAAGTCTAGAAACTGATTGCAAGCACCTTGTGTATAGAGTAATATATATATATATATATATATATATATATATTTATATGAGTGTGTGTATACTAATGTATGTATATATATATTATATATACAAAACTTTATTAAATGTAAGTATACACACACACATATACATAAAATTTTGTGAAAAAACAATGTTTTAAAAAGTTGTAAAAGCAATGCCCCATCTATCCACAAACCATTAGAACAAACCAAAGTCATAGATTAATAAAAAGTAGTTACGTTGGTTACGTCGGTTACACAACCGCCATGTTATCCCATCGCCTTAAGATGCATAATGTAGATTCTAGTGATCTATTACAACATTTATGAAAGAAAAACATAACTGGCCCTTCTGAAATTATAGAAATTTTAATTAGCAACACAGAAATACCACTCCATAAACCAACGTGATATGATTAACAGGTTTGGAAGTGGTATGAATACAAACTCATAAACCTAAAAAAAACAAATATGGTTACTATGAAAACCAGCCAAAATATTTTAAAATACCTACCGAACCCCCTCCTCCTTTCTGAACCTGCTCTCACCTCCAAATTATACACTATCTCTCTCCCAACTGGGTACAGATGGCTTTGACCCCATTAACAATTTCCGACTACTACTGCTTGAAGCACTAGCCCTGCCAGCAATAGCAAATCTTACAATTTTCTGACGATGGCTTGACGAAAGACGAACACCAACAACATCGCAACATGCTTTGAAGAGACAAATCTTACTATGGGGCATTTATTAAAACCTTTGATTTATATACAAAAATATCATCAGAAAAATTGAAATAATAAAAAAGTGTGACTGATCAAAGGCGCTCTGTTGTCTTTAACGATGTTTTTGAAATGAAAAAAATGCCTAAGTAAACACACACACACTCATATATATATATATATATATATATATATATATATATATATATCAACAATATGCATCCCGTTGATACAGAAGGCTATCAGATTCCGCAAATAGTCGAAACAAATTGTATTACATTAAACTTGGAAATACAAACAATGTCTACATTTAAATAGCGTCACAAACGTATTTGGTAGCAAGTGTTTTCAATTGGCTAGACAAAAAAGACAAACGTGTTTTCATCAGGACAGAACAAAGTCAGCAATTCCTGAATAAATAAAGAGTTCAATATCTCAGGAGATTGTTTTATATTAATAAATGTACAAATCAACTATATATATATATATATATATATATATATATATATATATATATATATATATATATATATATTTATTATTATTATTATTATTATTATTATTATTATTTATCTTCCACCAGACTATCCATTCACGTGTAATCACATTTTTCTTCATCACATTCCCTCTGCTTCAATTTTTGTTATCAAGTAAGATCTTTGACTTACTTGTTGTTTCATCAAATACGTTTGCATGCAAAATCCGATCCCGCATTTTGCTAATTCCTACCCTCTGATGAGAAGGAAAGTATTTCTTCGAAACTCCGCGGATTAAGGACTATCCACTTATCTAGTGTTCCCTTTTCGGATTAAATATGTTTTTAACTCTTTTTCAAAGTGTTTTTTACCATGTTTTATTAACTGTTTGCTCGTATTATATATATATATATATGTATATATATATATATATATATATATATATATATATATATATATATATTATTTTTTATTACCGATTTATCTGTTTGGTTACATATGTTTCGGGTGTTGAACCATGTTTACGATCCAATACCCTCGTCAGAACTTACAGAAATCTGTATGCACATTAATATCCCGTAGGAGTTTGTGACTTTCTTTTTCAAGTACTGCTGCCGGTGCGTGCTTGTACTATTTGTTTGTCTGTCAAATATGCAGCTGCTTACATAATTCTCAGAGTACTGCTTTTCTCACTTGATTGTGTGTATTTTTTTTGTTTTAATTCTATGGGGCTTGTTTAGTGGATTCACATATCGCCTTGTTTATTGTTTATTTTCCTTCCTCACAGAGTTTATATTTGCTTTTTTTTCTTGTGTTGTGGTGATCTGATATTATAGATTTAAATTGCGTTATCTTTTTGCAGCTTTTATTAGTTATTTATTATCTAGGTTTAGGTCCAAGTGCTTTCGTTAGTCCCATCTAGTGTTACTCTCATGAATAGCCCATGTAGCCGTTTCTTTACCCATCTGTCTTTTCTCGTCTTATCCCTTCACTCTCTGTTTTAGTTATTTTTCAGTGTTTCTACGACGATTATTCTGTCTGCATCATGTATTTTTCTAATTATTTATTGTGTCATTCTTCTATATAAACAGTCGATTTGTTTTACTCTTCATGTAGGGGCAGCCGGCATCATCTTTTGGATGTATTACATCGGCATAGTCATGAGTTTCCTGTTATTTTAGTCGAAATATCACAGTTCGTTGTTAGTCGAAACAATAATCAATCGGGCGTATCTTACTAATTACACTGCCAATGTGTCTATAACTTTAATTAGATTTATACTATATAGTTATGTTTCTAAGAGTTTTTATCTGAAGCACTCCTTTATAATATTATATTTAATTTCTGTGTCTTTGATTGTGTCTGCTTCAAGAACTTTAAAATATATTAGATGTCAAGTTCAGCTAATGTGCTCAATTTTGCTTGGTTTGATAGTTATATGCGTTTCTTGTCATGCAGTTTTCTTCTTTCTTATCACTAGCAATGCGCACTTTTCCACACCTAACTCCATTCGGATATGCTGACTGATTTTTCTGGCTGCGTTTATTAGAGACTGTAGTTTTTTTTTCTTGTTTTGGCAAACAGTTTTATGTCGTCCACGTACATTAGGGGCTTAATTTGTTTATCTGTATTCAATAATTTGTATCCAACTGCATTTTCCCTCTGTATTAGAGAACTTGTATCGGGTTTGGCATTTTCATCAGTATACAGTTTTAGGGGAATCGTGGCTATAATGGATAGTAATGGTGATAGTGAATCTCCTCATTATTATTATTACTATTACTATTATTATTATTATTATGATTATTATGATTATTATTATTATTATTGTTATTATTATATGCTCACAAATATATCTCCTTTAAAATAGCCTGTGGTGTTCACTGGAAGCTGAGTGACAACAAGTCTCCTCAGATTTCAACTAATCTCCATCTCTTTCGATAATTTTTGCAAATAAATTTGCATTATCGCAACAGCTGCTTGTCATTGATTTTTCATTGGCAGCGGCTATTTGTCATTACTGAAATTTGAATGGCAGTAAGCCTCTCCAAGGTCCCAGTGCTCTTGGAACTCATCCAGCGGAGTGCTGGTCAGTTCCTCGATCTTTTCTTCCTCCTTGACTCTACTTAGGCATGTTCCTACTTTTTTGGGGGGTGGGGTGGGGTAATGTGGTAGCGGTGGATTGGAGTGAGGTTAGAGAACTTTTAGATGAATTGCGTCAGTGAACTCACTTTTTGCCTTTGTTTTAGTTTGTTTGGACCCGCATTTGTTCTAACATTAGTTTTCTTATTATGGGTATTATTATAATTTGTGTGTGTGTGTGTGTGTTTTATAAGACAGATTGTGTATGGCGTTGGCGTAAATACCAGTAATTATTTATATCCGAAACAAATTTGCTTCCGGTGTTTTAATCTAGTGTAATTATAAAAAAATACGAAAGTACATTACTGTGCTTTCCTATACAAATAATTATTATTTCGTGAAGCCACAATCTAGTAAGCATCCATATTTTTCCTAATGGATCTGATAATTCTTACGTTTTTATGCAATTGGAAAAATATGGATGCTTATTAGATTGCAAATCTGTATCATGCTAATAGGATAAGACTATAGTGTCCTTTCATAATAACGTTTTTCCTACATGGCGTTTTTTATTACAAGCAAATCACTCCAGGTGTCTTATGAAGGTTCTTGATATAAGGAACAAATAAAATGTAATACTAAAATTACTAAATTTCTAAAATTACTAAATCATTTTTAACGAATAAATTCAGACGCAAAAACAGAAAGTCTCTCTTATATGTCATAAATATTGCTCTTGTATTTTGACGACTAAAGGACACTGTGAAAAAAGCGTGAATATAATAGAAAAATATTCTATTTTTTCGAGGTGTCTGGAAAGTTCCGAGGTGTTTTATTTTTTTAAGTTCTAGAAGGTTCCTCTGTAGAACACAGTAAACAGACGCTTATAGCTTTATTACTTCAGCTATTAAATAAGCTCGGAGAAGGAACGCTAAGTTGGAGCGACTTTTAAAATATTTGTTACTCCGACAAATTTCTTGGAGTAAAATTCAGTTGTAAGGAATTTCTTTAAATAGGTCTATTGCAAACCCCTTCATAAAATAAACTGATACCTTAAAAATATTGATTTTCTGGTTTTATATACTGACTAAAGTAAAAAAAAAAAATATTTTCTCAAACTCATTTATCCGCGGCCAAAGCTTTTAACAAAAAAACTTGAGTCACCCTTCTTACACAATTTTTATAAATATTTGTTTTCAATTTTTTATCTGTACAATAATGCCCTTTTAAATTCAAAGTCTTACATTTTTTCATTTCTACCACTAAACATTTATCTTTGGTTGGTGCGTCATTCGATCAAGTCTTAATATAGCATACTATGTATTTTAGTGTGATGTAGTATAACATTTATGCTTTCGTCAATTCAAACAAAATAGCAATAAAATGAATAAAGGTTGATGATTTATTTATTACTTTTTGGTAGTACTTCGCAAACGAAGATTTTATGGAGAGGGTTGTCCATGTCCACTGCAGGCACGTTCCTATTACAACTACTATTAATATATATATATATATATATATATATATATATAAATCACAACTGACCTTGTAACGAGTGATGTAGCCCACTATCCGGTTTACGACATCCGGTTGCGCATGTGCGCATAAACCTTAACCCATAACAACGTAAACAAATAAGCACAAATCGTTTCTTTTGCAGATTTTGACCTATTTAACGTTATTATTTCGAAATTATTATTTAACATGGGAAGAGTGTGATATTTTTCAACTGTTCTTTATTACAACTATACTGTCGCTATTTTCTTACAACTAAACAACTTTAACCCGTTGACAATCGTAAGAACAATTGTAGTAAAGCCGAGACTACTACTACTACTAATAATAATAATACTCTCTATTCGTCCCTTTTCTCTTCCTTCCTACTTTCTTTTTTATTTTTTGTTTACATTTCTAGATACAAAATAGCTGTGTGAGAACGGTGAATTTGTTGACACATTTACTAATCTGATTCAATATTAGTTTTATTTTATTTTATTTTATTTAGGTTTTATTCTTTTGCTTCAGGTTTTATTAATTTTCTTTTTTAGATTTAAGTTTCTATAACTTGGTTGAAGGATTCCAATATTGGTTTTTCATTCTTATATTTCTCATCGGTAGGTTAATATGCGTTTTAGCTGCTAACTGACTTTCGTCGGCATTCGATTCGTAGGAAATTCATATTTAATTTGCGATTTTTGAGCGATTATTCGGAAAAAATAGGTAACTTTACACGAATAGGGAGGATGTTTTTTCATGTTTGTGTGATCCGCCCGTGATTTTTCATTTTAATATACTTTCATATAAATGTTTCTGTTATATACAAAAAAAAAACTCATACATGAAGTCCATAGATAATGTAACATAGTGACCCAACGGGCCACGGGTAGTCTAATATATAGATATATAGATATAGATATATATTATAGCATATAGATTGGAATTATGCATCGTTTTCAATTCGGATCAATTGATAACTGACCGAAATGATCAATCTTTTTTTTTTAGTTTAGTTCTGTTTCGTATATTCAAACATGTATAATAGTTTATAATTTGTTGATATTATTTTCATATACACAACTAAGCATTAATAAATTTACTTATTATTAAATAGAACATTTTGGTGGAAGAGTCATAAACTAATTAAAAATGTTAGTATGAATAGTTGGGTTTAATGACTTTGTTTGATAAAAATTCAATACGGTGTAATGGACCAATATAAAGGTATCTGCAGCTTCTCTTCCAATTTTCGACTTTTTACCATGTCAAATCACATTTCGATTCTTTTTGACGGATTGATTGTTGCTATTTCTTCTGATGAGTTAAGAGCATGATAGATTCACTGATTGATATAATAATTAAGTGGTTGATTTTGCTCTATGAAACAGATACTGTCAAGAATTGTAGACGTAAAAGAATAAATTATAAGATGGTCAACATCTTGAATTTTTGAATATAACTTTTTTATCATTTATTCTCTATACTGCTATGTAATCGAGCTTCTTAAATAAGACATAAATATATATATATACACGCACACACACGCGCGCACGCCCCCCCATATATATATATATATTTATAATATATATATATATATATATATATATATATATATATATATATATATATATATATATATATGAACAAATGATTAATAAAACATGTTAAAAGACAGCTTGAACTTTTACATCTGGTTGAGATTACTTTACTTGTAAATATTAACTCTTTAATATTTATAATATATTTTAAGTTTACCATCATGATTACCTTGGTAAACTTATTGTAATTTTTATTTTATATATATATATATATATATATATATATATATATATATATATATATATATACAGGGTGCCCCCCCCCCAAAAAAACAGAGGACATTCAAATGTTTTTCTGATCATTTTACAGTCAACGGAGAAAAAAAAAAAGGCCAAATACCCTAGTGTTTTGATGTGATGTTTTTAATATAATAAACTAGTTTTGACCAAAGTTTCATTTCATTCGGACAAAACACTAAGAAACGGGGCCTAGTTATATTTGGGCCAGTTTTTTTGGTCACCCTGTATATATATATATATATATATATATATATATATATATATATATATATATATATATATATGGAATCGAAAAGTGACGCTTATCTATAAAAATCGAACATAACATACATTGGGGAGGTTAATAGTAAAGAAAAAGGTAAATAAATACAATTAAATAAACGAACATTTAAAAAATCATAAAATTGTAAAAAACAAACAATAAATGAAAATATATTTTTTATTCCAGTTTTACCCAAAACAAAGCAGAGTGCCACATTTATATAGGGGGTAACTATCGCAGACATAAGTTGTAAGGATACTATATAGGGAGTTGAGCAGCAAGGTGGCTGTTCACATAACACTTGATCTTCTGCATTTCAGTACAGTTGGGAAAGCAGAATCCCAGAAGGGAGTTCCAAAGTCCAGCAGTTCTGGAGTAGAGACTATTAGAGTAGAAGGGTATCTTACACTTAAGGATCTCTACTGTGTAGGGGTGGAATTTTGCTGCTTGTCAGGGTTGTCGGAGGTATTTACGTCGAGCAGGTACAAGTGCGTGTAATTCGTCGGGCCATTCACGATAAAAAATACTTATAGAACTTACAGAGGGATACAACATTTCGTCGACGGGACAGAGGTTGAAGCGTAGATGACAGTTTAGGACCATTCAGCTTGGCGTCTTTCATTGAACCCTGCCCAAGATTGAGAGACTAGTAGCAGAGGCAGCAGTCAAAATGTGACAACAATACTTCATTAATGGGCAGAATGCTGGCCTTATAGAGGTATAAGATGCTTTCAGGCGTAAGTAGTTTTCTAGCAGGGTAGAAAAAGACCACCTTCTTCGCAGCGGTCTTGGCACTGTCTCGATGTATCTGTTCCAACTCAAGTTTCCTGTCGACGTTAGGCTGAAGAGTTTCAACTAATTTTAATAAAAGAGTTTAAATGATGTGTTGATAAAGAACCCCAAAATGCATTTAGAATTTTTAAAAATCGAAATTATTAACGATTCTGATAAAAACGCAGATACCCACAACATAACACTAAGAAAGAGTTACGAAATGCATAGCATAACCAATAACTATTTAGGTTTTCATTTAATTAAGAGACCACTGCTTAAGAAACTCAAACTTGTCGTGGCGTCGCTATCACACGAAGTGTTAGCCGTAGTACGTTATTTAATTACATCGATTACATACGACACTTTTAAGTCAGAATTGATTAAATGAACGTCAGGTTCGACTTGAGACGTCTTCACCAGGTCCTCATGGAACTATTAAACGTGGAACCAATGTCTCAAAAAACTACGATTCACCTTTCTCAAGACTTTCACACATGGACACATGTTTTCGTAAGAAACGATGGAGTACCCAGGCGCCGCTCTATTCCGGTCCTTACAAAATGCTTCAAAGTTATCCGAAACATCTCGTGATGAATAAGAATGGCAAACATGACACGATCAACGTAGGAAAACAGCATTTTTCAACGACGCAGACTGTAGTATACCAGGGATACAGATGCAAACCTCAGGAGATCCGTTAACTGCGGCTACGCTTCACGACACAGTGTTGGCTAGTGCTACAATTTTCACCAAATCCGGCAGGCACATAAAGCGTCAACCCCGTTTTACTACCTGCACCCGGTTAAATACTTGCATTATTTTTATTCCTTTTTCTTAGATCGACTTTTCGTCTGGGAGAAGAGTAATTTGCATTCCAGGTCCCTGCTTCCCCAAATGTACTCACGTGCAGAAGTTCAAGTGCAACGTGAACAGACATATTGCTGCCCAAATCCCTACATAGTGCCCCAGAAGTTGTTGCCCCTGATAGTAGCTCCCTACACCAAAGTGGCAATGTGCCTTGTTTGGGGTGAAAATGTAATAATAAAAAAAGAATCACACTTTTACAAATTAGTGACCCCCGGTCAGAGTACCTATAAGTGGTAATCTTTATACCGCGTAAGTTACTATAAGCTTGGTTTACTTCGCTTACACAAATTTTGTAAATATTTTTCCATTTATTTATCTATTCAATAACTTTGTTTTCTCTCTTCAACTACTTCTTTAAGTTATTTTTCAATATGTGTTGCGTCTCTGCTCCTATACATTATACTCCCACGAATTTGTTTGTCTGTGTATTGATATTCATATTTATTTAATTTATTCTATTTGTTTAAAAAGAAAACACAACTTTCTTATATATATATATATATATATATATATATATATATATATATATATATATATATATAAACCGTGGAATCGCATTCACTAGCAAAAAAAATCTAGCTAATTTTCATATTCGTTTAAATATTGATTTTAATTAATTGCATATTAGTTTTTTTCGGTTTTTCTAAGGGGATAATCATCTTTAGTTAACTATTACGTGTAATCATATTAATGCAGTTATTTGACATGATTTATACTTGCGTAAAAACGTTTACTGTAAACAGAAACTCTCCCCATATGAATTCATGTATATGTATATATTTTTGTTTAAAATAATTTTCCTACCAAACTCTTCTATCATTTTTTGTCCACAGATAGGAAACTGCATGTATAAAGTATTGAACCAATGCGAAACTTTATATTTGGGTTTTATCCTGGAAAATCGATTCAAAAGTGTGAAAATTTAAAATAAAATAAATGTCCAAAGTGACGGTCAAATGCCGGCATTACGAATATACATATATAATGTAGTAGCTATCGGTCTGTTTTATTTATTATTTATTTTTTTTTTGCGTTGCAGCAAACATATCTGCATAGCTAAGTTATTAACAGCAGAGGTAAAAAGGAAATCATGAGCTTAATGGTTTGATTTCGATTCTCGGTGGTAGCGTACGAATCATTTTTTTTTTTAATTTTAAACCATTAATATATATTGGGGGCAATATAAAATAATAATAAATACGAAATCTACATTAATCAAAATGTCATATTAACTTTTCAAATATATACATATTATAGTAATAAAGAAATAATTAACTATCTGAATAAAAATAAAAAAAATTACAAGCCCTCAAATAAGTTCATATATACATATAAATACGTTTGCCTCGAAAATTACCCCAAACATCACTGTATAGAAAAAATATAACTACAAATACACCACGTTTATTTAAATCTAATTATTAAGCCCGTATATTTATTTTAAATAAGGTTTAACTGACAATAAGGGCATATATCTTATATACAAATAAATACGTAAATAAATAAGAAACGCAAAAAACTAAAAACAAACAATGAATGAATAGAGAGCAATAAAAAAGGAAATTAGTATACAAAATAAATAAAACATAAATGAATAAATAAAAAAAACACAAGGCATTAGGAGGTTAGCAGCGGAAAAGAAAAGACAACCATAAAAACAACCTAGCATATAGATAGGATTGACGATATGAATATAAAAGTACTTTAGATCAAAGCAAAAAAAATCCACCAGACTAATAGAATATTAATACCTCCCAACTGTCAACAGCTTAATCGCATTAACGGCACTTCATTCCCCCCCCGCCCCTACTCGGAAAACTAGAAAATTACAAACAAATGAACGAAAAAAAAAGTGATAGAAAAGAATAAATACGAATTAAGTAAATATAAATAAATTTAAAAAAAAACACATGTCAAAAGAAATTAAAGTCGCCACCAGTAAAGGATATACAACCATAAAAACAACCTATAATATGGGAAATTTTAAATCAAGGGCAATAAATAGCCGCCAAGCGAAAAGAATTGCCAAACACCTCCCAGCTACTGACAGCTTAAACATGGGAAACGGTACTCCCTTCACTCCTTCCCCCTCTCCTCACAACACCTTCAAAATACCCTACTGCTAACATTCATAAAGTATACACCCATATTTTTTCCGGATTATAGACCGCACCAAAATATCTTACAAAAAAACAAATGTAATCTTGACACCCGCTTCAAAACCGATTCTCTTCCCTGGTACGATGAAGCGTTGACCTTGAATTAGAATTTTACTGAAACATGTATGCACATATGTAACCATTTATGTTTATATGATAAGTGGACTATATATATATATATATATATATATATATATAGGTGTGTGTGATGGTGTGTGCGTGTGCGTGTGTTTGTGTGCGTGTGTGTCTGTCTGCGTGTGTGTGTGAATAACGCATGAATTCCAACATTCTTATAAAAGAGATTTACGAATGATGTTTATCAAATAATTCTAAAAGAGTATGCTTCGAAAAATTTATCGCAAGCGAGTAAATAAGCAGCTTTATTGAATAAATGAAATAAGGGTAAGTGTTTTACGAAAAAGATGTCTGCATTCGCTACGGTCATCATTAATACGAGATTTTCCAAGTCACTCTTCGCGCTTATTAACAATATTACGTTAGGCACGTTAAAAAGATGCTTCGGCTATATCTTGGGAATTCTTTCAGTTTCTTGGTGGCGTTTTAACAAATATCCAACCGGGTAGATCGCATATTAAATAGGAAATTGGAAATACTTTACACACGGTTCTTTTAAGAGGCAGCAGTCTTAAAATTGAAAATTCTATTTTCTTTAATTGCAGATCTAACAGCGGTCGTCTATTTGGAGTTCAGCTTGGGTTGACCATTCATCGTGAAGATACTGACACCCAAACAACGTTGGCAAATTGTGCAAGTTTTCGATCAATTTACTAAAAGCATTTGATAAACGCGTGATTTTTGGAGATGAAACTTTCAACTAGTAAACCCCTTCGCGCGATTTAGCCTTATTAGATTGTTATTATCTTTTTTATTAAATCTTAAGTGTCATGTCTATTCTGGATGACTAGACACAATAGACTACTTGAAAGATAATATTTTTCGATGTATTGCCTAAATACAACCTCATTTAATGCGTAGCGTAGATATTTAGATTACGCTACATATGCACAAGTCGCCAGGTTATATGCAGGATATTTTATTTAAATGATATATGTCAAATAATAATATTTAAAATACACTATATTTAAAACAACTTTTTTGTGATTTATTTTAGATTAAACTTAACTGCAGTTACGCATAACGTTGCGAATATTGTGTTTCACGTTGATTATGTTGTCTGGATTATTTGCGTAGACATGAACACTCGTGAAAGTATTCGTTTATTATACCTTTATATTATTAAATTGATCGTATTGTAAACAATTTTCAAACGCTGCACGGGGTGGTGAGGGGTATTTAGTTTTGTTTCAGTGCAAGAACTGTGACACCTAGACGGAATGTGATGTTGTACAACCCCCTCTTATTAAGTTCGCTGGGACCCCTGTTGTCTTGGAAACTTCGGCTCGGATCGTCTGGTTTTTATCAGAGCGTAGTTACATTAAATCCTGTATGCTAAAAGCGAATATCGAAGCCGCAGGCAAAAGAAAAAAAAGACGCGTGAAGTCTATTCTACTTTACAAATATATTACAAGTTTTTTTTTTTTTACAGATATATGGTTCGGTTCTTAATAAGTTTTTAAAAAGTCTCAAATCTCTCTTCTCTTCAGAGACAGCGTCAGACGGGTTTGGAGGAGGGGTCACGTCTTCAGGGAACGGTGTGGCTACTTCGAGTTCCGCGCACAAACTCTCGCTGAAAACTGCCTTGAAACTGACTAAATTGTCGCGGCGCTAGCACTATATAGTAAGGTGTGTGGTTGGGGTGGAAAATCTCCAAGCCAATCAAATTACGCCACGAAATTGGGGAAACCGCATACTTTGGGCAATTCCATCTTCTGTTGCATGGATACCAACCAGGTGCCTTCAGCTACTCGTATAGCCAGTGATAAAAGACCTTCACTTGCCACTTCAGCCTTGCAGACGCTATTTATCACTCAATCATTCCCCTGAAATAGTCCCAACACACACAACTCATGATCTCCAGTGACATACAACGGACTCTGTGACAAATTTCAAGACCATTATTTCGGCATTTTCCTGCCTCTCCCTGATTCAACAGCATGAATCTCTCTCTTGCCATATTAAACGCTACGTATTCTGACTCTACTCTGTTACTAGCTACCAACCCTTACTTGGGTGTGTCCAGTGGATATTGAACGGGTGGAGTAATAACTTGACAAACCTCGTATTCGGTTGCTCGATTTATCGAATCCTCTTCGACAATTCAAACACAAACCCTAATGTTTTATCCTCCAAGAGTTTAATATTCGGGTATATTATTCTACTCCCAAAATATCACTTGTATCCATTAACGCAGCTATGGCTGACAGCCATCGATCTCCCCAACCGTCCTACAGGCGGAGCGTTCATCAATGCTAGTTTTTCCTAGCCACAAGCAGAGCGAACGTGATGACCAGGGCCACCGAGGGTCAACAATTCGCGATTCTGCCAGCTACACAGCTCCCTCATTCTGCCACCTACGCTCGCCGCTCTGCTATCAGATCATCTTTCCTGGTCTCTACAGATACACTAGCTTGATCACGCCCATCCCCGGAAAAAAGCGAAGAAAATTCCGTCTGTCAGTACACGACTTTTTACAAAAAGTCAAGCACCTTTTTGTCACAGGCTGTTTAAACAATCAATTCACTTTCAATAAAATTTATCCGTACCCTCGTCGATAGTTAAAATAATAATAATAAAACAACAGGGAGCTAGATACGCCTCATAATCAATCGAATTCCATTCGATATTTCAAAACACGTTCCCATAATACACTTCTTTCTCCGTGTGGCACAAACACACACACACACACACACACACACACACACACACACACACACACACGCTTGTGCAGGAAACGACCTCAATTCCAACATCTGTCACCTTATTGACGGTTTATAAAAAAAAACTACAGGGAGCTATTGACGCGCCCCCAGCCTCCTTCCAGGCAGCATGTCCGAATGGATCCATATCTAGAAATGCACTATGCCCCTACGCAGGGATCGGCAAACTTCAATCATTACTGAATCTTACTCCCCAAATTCAATTTAAATGCTCCGTAATTCATTTCAACTTATTACAAAAAAATTAATTACTAAAATGCGTAATATTTAACGCCGTAACAGGTCGCGTCCTTCAAGGAGACTCAGTTAACGCCTCGTTATCGCACGAGAAATTCTGTCTTTTTTTTTCAATTTATAACTCCAGATGCGAGCATTACGTACCTGGTTTACTCGCAATGGAAAAATCCATATAAAATAAATAAATCACCGTTTCCGCACAAATGAGTGTACCACACTTCACTCAGTGATGCTAATAATTATTTCCAATTATTTGCATTCAGTTTTGTGGCCTCCTTGACCCTTGTTTCGAAATCAAGAAATCCTTCCTGACTGAGGTAAAATTTTAATTCTTCCAAAAGTCAGTTCAATCGAAGTTAATGCTTCTAATTATTCTCAACTGAACTCAACTAAATTGTACAGTTTAAAATGATATCCTTCCAAACTGAGGTAACACAATCAATTTTGTTTCAAACATTAATTCCACCCGTAAAATTTAATATTTCCAATTATTCGAGTTTGAATACATAAAAACACAACTCTGAACAGTTTAATTCTTCATACCAGTGTTCAACATCACAGATCAATTCAGTTAAAATGTTCCATCAAAGTTCACGAACTGAGTAAATTAATAATTTCGTTTTTTTTTTCAAACTAAATTCAATCATCGGAATTCTTCACTCACAATTTTAAATTGTAATGTAACTAAAGTCATTAATGATTATCATCAAAGCTAACTCGCTCTCGACATAACTGAATGAATAGTCACTTTTAAAAAGGTGAACAAAACTCTCTACCTCATATTAACTATGCTCGAGTCAGGGTACTCACTTTGTCCTCTAGCCTCGCATCGGGCGGGTCATGGGGCCACAATCATCCCATTTCCGATTTTTCACTCCCCAAGAAGCAGGTATTCTCTCACAATTCTCATTTAACCTCAACCATATGTCACTCAAGGTTCTTAGTAATTTTTTAAAAGTCTCAAATTTCTCTTCGCTTCTCAGACAGCGTCAGACGGATTTGGAGGAGGGGTCACGTCTTCATGAAACGGTGTGGCTATTTCGAGTTCCGCGCACAAACTCTCGCTGAAAACTGCCTCGAAACTGACTAAATTGGCGCGGCGCTAGCACTATATAGTAAGGTGTGTGGTTGGGGTGGAAAATCTCCAAGCCAATCAAATTACGCCACGAAATTGGGGAACCCCCCAATTTTTTGGGTGTGTAATTCGGCGTTATCACTAATTTTGCAATCTGAGATTAAAGTTAATATTAAAGTCTCATGACCCCTAAGGTCACCAATTGTCAGTCTGAGACCAGACAATGTCGATTGTTATTATCCCCAGATTTCCGTCGTCAATTTTGAATACAAACTATATTTCTCTGACTTCCAAACAATAAGCAAATATATCTATTTTGACAATGAAATAAAATATATATTTATATCCTCTATTTTAAATCTTCGGGATATCTGCTGTTACCTGGGATCGATTAAATCTATCTTAGCATAGTTATTAGGCTCTCCTCAAGCCCCTGGTGGGTCTAATGCTCCCCAATGAGGGCAAATTGCCTCCTCAGGGTTATCATGTTACAATGTCAGCGCCTCCGATGAGAGGCACTCTGACCTGCAACAAGTTCCTGTGCAGCCTCGTCGGCATTCCCCGATAAGGTCGCCTAAGAGGATTAGCAATATATCAATCCCTTTTTCTAAGTGGTTTGGTGGTTGGTTGGTTGTTTCTGTTTTACTGCATATCAACACTTTTCAGGTTATGTAATGCGGAATCCAAAGATTTTGAAGAACATTTTTTTTAACAGAATGTATTTGTTGTTTTGAAGTCGGATTCTATTTAACCCATAGTTGGTATGGTATAGAGTGGTAGTACCCTCACAGGTACTACCACTCCGGGTCAGAGTGGATTTTGGAGCAATGGCAATTAAAGGGTGGCTGCACACTCCCCAAAGCCCGCACCTTACCACTTGATATAGTTTAAGGTCATATCCAGGACCGGTTTTTCAAAGAGAGAAAGACAAGCTGGGAATGTGGACGCCCTAGAACTGCACAGATCATCATTAAACAGCAATAAACAGTGGCCAGGTAATTACAGCAATGGTCTTATCTCTGTTAATGTGTATGGCGAGGATAAAATCTCTCAGAAAATGCAGCACAGTTGTCAGTCTCTTCATGAGGAATTGCGAAACTAAGATGATAAATGTCAAATCTGTAATTAAATAAAAAATAGTGCTGTCAATTTAAAATTCAGTGTCTCCAAAAAAAAAAAGACACCGTGTATGATTCTATATATCTAGAAAAGTGAAAGTGCCTGTGTGTGTGTGTGCATTTCCCTACGCAATTTCCAGTCTACAGTCGAAATTTCATAGAGAGGGTAGTGAGATTTGGGGAAATCTTTGTAATCTGTTTTCGGCCAGAAATTCGGCTGTTAAGCGGTCAAAGTTCAACGATTTGATCTTTCAGAACTCTACAAAACTCCTCCCAATTTTGAGTCTAAACACTGAAAATTTTAGATATAGGTTGTTTGGACATGGATCTTACTTAATAACTTGATTTGAGTCAAAAACAATAAGTTTAAAGGGGTCATAATAGGGGTCAAATTAAAAAAAAAAATAGCCGCTTTTTTTTGCACAACATACCCCCTCCGAACACCCGGGGCAACGCCGGGCAAAAATGCTAGTAAAAATATAAAGAAAAACACAGCTAAAACGAATTAGAAATGTAAGTCAGGAGTTTCATTATCATACATCATTATTTAACACGATTATTCGATATGAAACTATCGCAATTTTAGTATACGTTTCTGATATTTTACACGAGGATTGGTTATTCGTGTTATTTGAATTTATCCGACTACGGTATCATATTCAGTGTGATTTTCACAACGTTTCAGTCGATGTAACATCGGACTTTTTTAAAAAATGTCTTGTCGAACTCGTGGATGTCTTTGCCGAATTCGGCAATTTGGACGGAACAGTGATGTAGTAGCTAAGGTGCTTAGCAAAATCAATTGGAAAAGTTATATTCTTCTGAAGCTTCAAGGTTCAATTCTCAGTTTAGACGACCAAAATATACAATTGCGAATTACTCTGGACCTCTATCCAGTCCTGGTTGAGGAACAAAAGTATGCTACTTTCGTGAAGTAAATAAAGGGTTCCGTTCGAAATTCCGTCCAAATTCTCTAGTTCGACAGAAACATTCTCGAGTTCAACATGTTACACCTGAAGAAGGTCAGAGGTAACATTGACCGAAATGTTCAGAAAATTACACTCAAGATGAAAACAGTTGTCCGATGAATCCAAACAATACGATTTTGTTTATTTACTTTGTTTGTCTTCAAGTCCAACGTAAACAAATTCTTAATGAGCTGTCCCCTTAAGTAATCCAATTTACCAAATTTACACTACTAACGATTACTATGTTATCCCATTGACTACTGTACACTCAGTAACCCTTATCCCCGAGCACCTTCCGGGCCTTGATAAGTGGTGACCCCTATGTAAAAAGAGGACTGTTGTATATTACCTGATATGAGAACAGACATAATATTTTCAGATCCTCCCTTTTCTCTACCAAAGTAGTCTCTTATAGAGAGCTTTCTTCAAATCTGAATTGTTAACCTCGCAGTGTAACAGAGCGCGGGCACGCATATGTACATACATACGAAATGCGAAATGACGTCCCTGTTAATAAAAAGAGGAGAGAAAATGTTAGAGAAACGATCACCTTAGATACGTGGTTTACGTCACAGCAATAACAAGAAGTCACGTGTGTCGGAAGAAAGAGGAAATAAATGTTGTTGTTAAAAACGAAATAGTTAATTCGAGTTATTATTTGTCTTGGTCTTGTTTCCAACAAAGATTGCATACAACGTGTTGGTCCGTGTGCATACGTAAGTACCGTTACAGTAGCATTAATATATAGTTTTTTTTACGGTTTTCACTGTTTTTTTTTAAGAAAAGTCGGGAAAAAACGGATTTAGTTTCACTTTGATTTTGCCGCAGTGATCTTTTTCGATCATAAAGTCACCGCTTAGCAAGGCCTGAATAAGGGTTTATGTACATCGTAATAAAAATTGTATGAGCTAATTTTCTTTAGAGGATGGATTTTCAAAAACGTTTTCACTTTGGGTTTGAAAACGATCCTGCTATATTCAGCCTGGATTCAGTTCCGTCGAATAGTATTCCAGCTAGCCTGGTGTAAATCGCGACAGAATTACGTGGGGGAAACCATAGCGTTCAGCTCAGTTGAGCACCTGTCATGAAAATAATGATAGAGTATAGAGAGGCTCGCAACGCCTCTTCTATAAGAAAAAGGCATCACAAAAGAAAAGAAATTATCAACCACTAGATTTCGAAGTCGGTTTTGTATCCTGTCGACGGAAAGAAAGGGTTTTCTAAGCAGTTCGTCACCAGACGGGCAACAGTACTCCATTGTCGGACGTACTATCGGGGGCGTCTTTGCCCGGTTATAAAATACGCTTAAATGTGATATTTTAATTTGCTCAGATAACGTATATATTATTATAGAGTCGTGATTTCAAAAGTAAAAAAAAAGTATTTCGGTGTCATAAGCCCGAATAGAAACCGAAACTATCATTCAAAGTGAATATCAACGTGAAACGTATATGAACTGATTAAATCTAAAATAAGATTAATATACAAAATTGTACGAGGACATTTTTAAATGCTGATTCCTTTTTTACGCCTTAAAACTATTTTAATCGGCTAAAAACCATGAAAGAGCAATTTGTAAAAGATCCAATCATTTGAGGCCTCTAGCGGCATTCTGAAACTTTTAGTTTCGGTGGAGATAGAGTTGGAAAATAGGGAGACGGATAGACAGTGAGTTTTATGAATTAGACTAACGGGAAGTAGGCGTCCGATCTTACCCAAGCATAAAATACGCTTAAATATTATATTTTAGTTCGTTCAGATTTCGTATATACTGTGATAGAGTCGTGATTTCAAAAGTAAGTATTTAGGTACCATCAGCTAGAATCGAAACCGAAACTGTAGCGTTCAAAACTGTTGAATCACCACTTGTGCAAGAAGAGGATTGCATGGCGATTGTGTTTATCCGTACCATATATTGGAATAACAACAAGTGTTAGAAATTGCACTCGCTAGATATTAAGAACACATAATTTTTTCAATGACTTCTATCCTTTAGAAAAAAGGGGTTTTTGGGCGTTGATTCATAGGGGCTTTTTTTTCTATTTTTATCTATATAATGCATGCCACTGGCAGAAATGGAACTGCTTTTCGAAACACTATAATAGAGAGTATTTTTAGTGACTGAGAACTGTAAATTGATATTTTAATTGTAGATTTTACAAATATAGGGTATTTTTAGTTCAGCTTGGTTGCGCAATTTATTGTGAATATTCTTATCAGCGAGACGCGTTCGCAACATGTAAATGATACATTGAAATTACTGAGAGAATCATTTGACGAACGAATAATTTCACCCATGTGAAGTATCAACTGGCTACCTCTTTCGTGCGATTTAACTCTATTAGATATTTTTTTCAGTGATATGTATTGTGGTGTCTGCGCTGATAAATCATATACATGCGACTACTTAGAAGATAAAATTCGATAAATTCTTGCTCAAAATAGTCTTATTTAATGCGTATACTTTGTAAAAACTGGACCTCTAAATAAGAACATATACTCACAAGCTACGGGGTAATATTCCCAAACTTATATTTAAATTATAATGTTTATAAACAAGATTTAATAAGTTGAAGAGACGCATTTGTTTTTATGTGTGACACGTGTGATTAGTTGCTTTATAAAACTAACTAAAGCTTAAATGGAGTGTAGAACAATACACCTGTCGCTCGAGAAAAGGCGGCATGTTTTCATTTCCCTTTGATGAAAACAAGTTTTCTGTTTCTGCTGTAGACCATCTACTTGTTGACTTGTTGTGTACAAATCCCAAGAGTGATAGCAGTCTTATATCATGTCTAAAAGTTACACGATTTTAAACGAGCGAGATCGGAGATGCGCCGCTGTACAACTCTTGCTCTCTACTGATCCAAGTTTTGACAATAGAAAAATTGCTAGCACTCTCAAAATGCATCACTCGATTGCTACGAATGACAGGAATATTCCCAGGCTGATGAAAACAGTTTCCGTTCACAGTTATGGTTTCTACTGTGGGTTTACGTAAAGGCCACCTCGTACAATATCACATCTCCGAAGTCGGCTTGAAAGTCAACATCAAAGTGTATCTGGATGTCTTGAAGAGTGAGGTTACTCCCTGGTGCAACCCGGTGACCTCTCGCAGACCCTGAGTGTGATTCCAGGTCTCGGTACTGGCTCACAAGTCCAAAGTGACCCTCGTTTGGCTTCAGAAAGACTTTGTACCCTTATCTCACTGGGCCCCACTCTCCCTCGACCTGGACTACTTCGATTGTTCATACGTTAATCATATTACCAACATGACTAACCTCAACACTTAAGCCAGCCTGATCGCTGCCATCCGTCAAGTATTCGCCTAGCTCGCGCCGGCGTTCTTTTTTTTAAGGCACGCTACCAGTTGTGGACCATCATCGAGGCGGTGATTGAGGCTAAATGCGGGTATATTGAATAGATGCCAGCTCTACTGCACAATCAAGTTATCTGAATTGATTTTCTCAATAAAAGTGTTAAAATAAAGCTGTAGTGTTGTTTTCTTTAGGTGACAAATTTATCGTTCAATCCCGTATTAATTGAAGTCAAACATTTTCTAGGCGTAACATCTCACACTATCTTTAATATTATATAAAAGGAACGTTGCCTGTGTGCGAGTAATTGAGTGCGCGTGTGTGTGTGTGTGTGTGTGTGTTGATTCTCTTCGGACTCCGAAACAAATCGTTATTTTTTTTTATTTTTCGCATGAAAGTATTTGATGTGTGTGAGAGTGTATATACGGGGGTTGCTTCGGAATGGATACGATACGTATCGAAAACCTATAATTAAAAAACTCCGATTAAAGAAGGGACCTCGATTTTGACCAACGTCAACACTTTTATACAAACAAACATCACAGGTGCATTTGATACATATTATATCACTATCAGCCGGTCACTGATGTGTGACCGACAGACGTGTTATAGTAAATGTCTTAAAGCGGTCTCATGAAGATATGAAGATGGACCAGTCATTAGGGTCTGTGTAGCAAGAAGAAAATCATACCTGAGATGTTGGATCTGGGTGTGGCTCCTTTCTTTGCTCAAGATGATCTCTTCACCCTGGTGGCATTCTGGTGGGAATCTTAATCTCTTTGTCATCAGGGCCGCCTTTCGACTTAAGACATTTATGAAGGCATTCATGGCAGACACAAGAAAAACGACACGCGACACAATTGTAATATACATAAGGTATAACTAACTATTTTATTTTACATTAGAGATACAATATATATTACAAAAAACAATTTAAAAGTGGACAATAGGCTTTTCAAAGCTAACTAACCTACCCTAACTAGTGTTGAGGGAGGGGGGTGGTCCCCCTCATTTACGGAGAGACAGAATATGCGTCCTCGCATCATGGTGGTCGTGCAGCAAAAAGACAGAAAGATAGCAAGGGAATTATGGGAAGGGATTTCTTTGTATCTCTACGCTCATGGCCAAATAACCACTGGTCCATGCTGCAGAGTGTGTTAGAAACAGTGGCACAAAGAAATAGTGCCACAATATTATCACTGCATAGAAAGAAATTCCCGTCTATAAAACCAACTGTAGACTATTTTATAATATAGAGGAGCGTTAGTCATAAATGTTTCTTTTCAGAGCACAATTGAACCATGATACTTAACTTATATATTATTATTTTTAATTCAAATAATTATGTAAAAAGAACTTTGAAACCAAGTTTGTTTGCAACACAATTTAACTATGATACTTGACCTTTTTTATCATTTTAAACCTAAGTTAAGCCATTTTTTTCCAGATATCTTTATAAAATCAACAATGTATTCTCTACAGTCAATGAAGATTCCAATGTATTGTTAATTAAGTCATAATGTATGGGACTGTGGAACATTCTTTTATCCTTATTTGATTCCGGACAGCATCGAGTCTCTCTGCTAGATATTTTAAAATAAAAAGAAAATATTCTACATACAAAGTTTTTAATCTGGAATTCCATTTTTATAAATTGCCATAACTAGAATGAAAGATCATTACGTTCGATAAATCAATTTAATCTCTCCTATTATTCTTATAGTATAGTCTTGGATAATCGATTACGTTAGTAATCGTGATCTAATTAGCAATAATAATTTTTCGTTCTTCTTCTTAGTATTATTTTATTTTTATTGAGATTATTATTATTATTATTATTATTATTATTATTATAATTATTATTATTATTAGTATTATTATTATTATTATTATTATTATTATTATTATTATTATTATTATTTGGATATTACAGTTAAAATTATTCTAATGAATATGATTTGTCTTACTGTTTTTAATGTTATTTTATATATCATTTTAATTTAAGATTGATTAAGGGTCATTTTATTTTTAAGCCTGGCGTAATTTCGTAACTTACAATCTAAACAAAAAATACTTTAATCTAGAAAGGATTCTGGTTTCTTTAAAACATTAGTTTTATAAATGATTGCCTTTTAACATCTCTTTCTATTATCGGAACGTCATCTGTAAACTTATTTACTACTTTATAAAATAAAACAAAAATACCCTCTTCTGGAAAGATTTCTATTTCATTATAAAACATTTTTAACAACGGTTTTAAGGAGCTTGTTAACATTTCCCTTTATAAGCAGAAGTTTATTTCATAACTTACCTATTTTTTCTTACTAGAACGAACGATTTTAAGATTGATTAACGTGTTCCTTACATGTTTTATTTATTAACGTGGCTTCAAATTTTTTTCTAACGTACTGACAACTCCATAGAAACAAAACAAAATACCTCCTTTAATTGGAAACTATTTCTAACCAATCGTTTTGGAGCTGATTAATGTACTTTTACCATGTCTTTGTATTAGTGGAGATTCTTAACTTACAGACCGCTTATAAATAACATAAGAAAAAATGATTTTACATTATTTATATGCACCATGCACAATGGTTTTAAGATTGATTATTATATTTCTTCGTAAACATTTTATGCATTACTTTTCTATATTATCGAGATTTGCGCCGTTGTGTACATTTTTGTAAAACCTTAACTTAGCCTCCTTGTTAACATTCATATTTTTATCCCTTATACGTGCTACCAATGCGGATTTGGGGGATTTTATTCCACATCCTTGCCAATCACTTCATTAAAATAAAACGAAATTACAGCAGTCTTTAAAGATCCCTTATTCTTTGCGAAAAACGAAAGAACCAATGGTTCCAGTATTGATTACATATGTTTTTTCACATTTTCTTTTCATTACTTTTAATTTTATTGGGGAGTGTATGCACATATGCAAACTTTTTACACAAGTTTACAAACGTATCTTTTAACATTTTGTTATTGTTACACGATTGCTTAAAATATTTTTTCGTAAACACTTTTTCTTTACTTCCAATGTATATTAACGTGTTTTTAACATTACTTTCTACTGGCGGGCACTTCAATTATTTACATTACCTACTTAGGAAAAGAAATCTGTACGGACTTTGTGGCAAATTTTGAGTTTTAGAAGACTTATATATTTTTTTAAATATTTATTCACTTAATGCTGCACATGACAAACGCAGAATTATGTGGTTAAAACATTACGAAAATATTTGACACCCGTTATAAATGTAGAAATCGTCATATAAGATGTGATATTAAGATTTAAATGTAATTCATAACAATTTACAAATAAGCAGACAAGAAATAAAAGAGTGTTAAAAATTAAAATGCAAGTTTTACTTGCCTCATAAACGCCTAAGTGTCGTATAATATTAGCATTAAAAAGAAAGAAAAATCGAAAATATATAAATTATCAAGACATGGATGTTATAGTGTATTTTAAAAGAGAATATTATGCAATGAGTAATAAAATATAAATCTTTTATCGACAACCCTCGATCTCTTCGTCCATCTCTCCTTAAATATGTATACACACAAACACCCATATATATATAAAGGAGAGAACTTGAATGCCTACTTGGAGAGAACTTGAATGCCTACTAGACATTGTCCGCGAGTGTCTAAGTTCTCTCTGTCCAGGGCTTTGTCAGAACAACCTGGCATGAGGATACTTTTTCCATAGAAGTAAACCTTGACCAAATATTCAAAATCACATAGTATTCGCTGCCCAAATAAGATCTCCTAATTATGGCTAACCCACATTAGCTTTTACAAGGAATGGTGCACCTTCTCCAAGTGATGTTACCTCAAGTAATAGCACGAAGCTGGATACTCCACCAGACTAGATAAATTCTTGTCCTGGAATCCAGTAAGACCAAGAGACCAAAATGAAAGATATACTATACTTGTAGTCATCCACATACAGTACTGTTACGTTGTAACACAAGTAATTAGTTCGTCTGAACTAACACTTCTCCAAGCCGAGAATTGAACCTAAAACCCTCGCGTTGACAGTCGGCAGTTCTACCTATCAACCGATGGGAGCGGCGCACGTAAAAAAATGGCCACTAATGTCTATTTTTAAACAATTATTTGTCCACCACTTTTATAGTGCTCAAACCGTTTGTTTACAACCTAAAAGGGGGGCTCGCATTTTTCAGCCGATTAAGTAGCCGGTGAGATTACTTACGACAGTGCTCTACCCACAGAGGGGGAGGCTTAAATATATTTGTAATCATCTTCGTTCTATCACAACTCATCAATCCGGCTAGACTAGCACCTCTCCAAAGCCCAGGATTGAACCTAGAACCATCGCGGGGCAGTTCTACCCATCGAACTACGTGAGTGGCGCCGCATATAACCTCCACAAATATCTATTTCAAACAAACATTTGTCAACCACATTTATAGTGCTCAAACCGCTTGTTTACAAACAAAAAGTGGGGGCTGGCATTTTTAAGCCAATTAAGTAGCCGGTGAGATTACTTACGACAGGGCTCCACCATAAGGGAGGGGGGCTTAAATTACATTTGTAATCATATAAATATATATATATATATATATATATATATATATATATATATATATAGTAGCAAAGGTACCCGTCGTTGACTGGATTCAAAAACAGCCTACAGAAAATGGACTCTGATTTATGAAAGTATAACAGCTTATGAAAAGGAAGGGTTCTAAAGAGATAGCTTCGAATTTGGGGGTATGAAAACAATAGCAAAATATCATGGCTGTGAAAATAAAATAGAAATGCCCCATTATTTATTATACCATACATGTTCCACTGAAACACTTACCAAAATATTCTGTGGATCTATATTAAAGAACCTTTGTGACCTATTTCCATTTTATAGAGGTCAGACTTGAACGAACACCCACTAATTTTATTATACCATATCTCTTCAAACTGAGACATAATTATACAAAGTATACTTACGCAGATACATATGAAAAGTCTTTATTAAAATCTGTGCCTATTTCCATTCTATGGAGGCCAGGCGCGAACGCAGACCCCACAATTTTATTATACCATCCCTATTTAAGTTAAAACATACTTATCAAAGTATTATTATGTACATCTATATCAAAAACACTTGTAAACGTTATGTTTATCATATAATCTTCACTTAAGGAGGAAGTGGTTCAAGGAATTCATATAAAAGTATTATGCACTAGCAGATTATTCGACGTAGGTGGAAATACATTAAATGTTTCGTAGCAGAATACCCAGTGTTGCCTGGGATTGGTTGATATATGTACAAGCCTAATACCCGGCGTCGCCCGGGATTGTATTACATAGCTGGATATATGTACTAGCAGAATACCCGCAATAGCCCGCGATTGGATAAAATTGGTGTATATGTTCAAGATGAATACCCAGCGTCACCCGGGATTGTATGACATATGCACTAGCAGATTACCAGCAGGATTGGAAAAAATTGGTTGATATATGTACCAGCCAAGTACCCAGCGTTGCCTGGGATTGGATTACATAGGTGAATATATGTACTAGCAAAATACCCGGCATAGCCCGGGGTTGAATGAAGTAGGTGTATATGTACTAGCAGAACAGCCAGCGTCATTTGGGTTTGTATGACATAGGTGGATATGTACTAGCATGCCATGCCTCACCCGGGATTGTATGATATAGGTGAAGTATAGGTCCGATTCGACAATTTTGAAAGTGCTTGTGCAGTATAGTTCCGATTCGACAAGTTTCTGTATGGGGGTTATCCATATTTTTTTTTATTTTTTGTTTTCTATACTTACTTGGAAAACCTGCTCAGTTATGTTCCAGAAATGATATAATTTCACTTAAAAATATGGCATCAGTTGTCGGGAGGAATAGAACACAGTAATGTGGAATTTTATAGTGAAGCAAGTATTGCCTAATCACTAAACTTAACAAATTTGTGTATTTGTTTGTAAAACCTACTGAGTAATCTTCAGAAAATAAGTATTTTTCAAAAAAAAATTGGTGTCGGTAGTGGGGAATTAAAATAAAACACAGTAATGTGGAATTTGATAATGAAGCAAAGGTTGTCTAATCACTAACTGTGTCAATGAATTTATGCATTAATTTGAAAATTCTACTGAGACATTGTTAAACAATATCATAATTGTTCTTATAATTTTAGTGCCGATAGTGTTGAAGGAAAACCCCCAGTAATATTGAAAGTTATGATGAAGCAATGGCTGCCTATTTCTTAACCTAGATGATGTATTTATGTATTAATTTGGAAAGTCTAATGGTCTACTTTCTAAAAATTGTTTCATTTTTCTTAAAATTATGGTAACCTTGGAAGTAAGAGAAACCATTTAACATGTTGTACAATACCTGTCGATAGTATGTGAAGTTGTTTCATGTATTTATTTTAATTACTCGTCCGAGGGTAGGTAAAAATTTTTTAAATATGTGTTGTATATTACTCATCCCCGCAAAGGAAACCTTATTTCATATATATGGTATAAATTACTTATCCCAGATAAGGTACAATTATTTGATACGTGTAATACCCGCCCTAGGGTAGGTAAAATATTCTTTGGCTCGATAAAACAAATGATGCATAGACAGTAAAAATTACTATATCCGAAGAATAACAAATATGTTTAAAATATACTTCAATTTTCTCATTTTTTATACGGTCCCGAGCAACGCCGAGTAGCCCCACTAGTCTCTATATATAAAAGAGAAAGTGTTTGTGTGTGTGTTTGTGTGCCTCGCAAAAACTTTCGACACGGGCCACGGATTTTCACAGAATATGTATCATTTTAAAGGACGAACCTTCGCCCGACAAATATCGAAAAATTGGCCAAAACCATAAATTATTTACCCTAAAATAATGAATTTTTTACAGGAGGAGTGTAGCAAAGAAATCCTTCCTTCATTTTGCCTTTTCCACAACTACTGCGGCCATGACGTTATGTTTGACCTAGAAAACGTTCGTGTTAGTTTAACGTGCTGGTTTTTTAAACGTTTCATTTTGTCACGACTTAGTTGTTTGTCTCTTTGGTGTAAGCTTTTTTCCCGCCGTTGCCTCGAGGCTTCGGGTTCAAGCCCACCATCCGACCAAAACTTTTTTTTTCTTTTATACATCTAACCCCTCTAACCCCTACACACAACGTTGTTAGCTTAAGATTGCATTTTTTTCTCTGATTTTTTTTGGTTTAACAGGGTTGTTACTTACCTACCCACCCCATACACACACCTAAAAACACCCGGGCAACGCCGGGTATTCCCCGGTAGTCTATTATATTAATGGATAAATGGACGCGAGTGTTTGTGTTTGTACACGGAATGCTTTTTGCGTGTAGGCTTTCGGGTCAATTTTTGCATACTTCTTAGATTGTAATACCTTATATTCCCAAATGAACATCGTCTCTATCTTTTTTTTATCGAGTATAATAACATTCTAACAGTACCGTCGTCTCGGCTGTTTGCTTGTCTTTTTCATATGAATAAAGCTAAACTATTCGAACGCAAACATCTGACCTTCAGGCCGAGTTTTACGTAATCGGTCCTTGGGCAATGTAGGGAAACCCTTTATACTGAGACAATTACTGTTTATTTGGATACTCTCAGAGTGTCCCCATTTTGGGGAAGTGGGGTCCCCCCCCACGCATTAAAAACGCCCTTGCTTCTAATTTACTTTCGTGGCAAGTTTAAAAGTTTTTTTGTTTTTTTTAATTACATTTTCACCCCTAACAAGACACATTGCCACTTTGATGTAGGGGCCTACTATTATGGACCCAGGCTACAGGATTACTAGGTGGGGAGTTGGGCAGCAAGATGTCGGTTCACGTTACACTTGAACTTCTGCATATCAGTTCAGTTGGGGAAGCAGAAACCTGGCAGGGAGTTCCAAAGTCTAGCGGTTCTGGGGAAGAAATTAATGGAGTAGAAGGCTCTCTTACATCTAGGGATCTTTATTGTGAAGGGGTGGAATGTTACTGCTTGTCCGGTTTGTCGGGGGTATTTACGTAGAGGGGCTATAAGTGCTTGCAGCTCGTCAGAATATTCGCCGTTGAATACTTGTAGAACAGGCAGAGCGATGCTACATTGCGTCGATGGGACAGAGGTTGAAGCCTGTCTAGGAGTGAGAGACTAGTAGCAGATGCACCGGCCCAAATATGCCAACAATGCTCCATACATGGGCGAATGGTGGCCTTATAGAGATACAGTATATTTTTAGCCGTCATTAGGTTTCTAGCGTGGTCCTGGCAATTCTCTCAATGTAATTGTTCCAACTCATGTTTCGTGTGAACGCTAGGCCGAGGAGTTTAAAATATGTACTTTCAGATAAAGAGTATTTGCCCATTGCTATTGGTGATAGAGAAGGTTTCTTGTAGGTATTTAAGGAAACAAGTTTAGTCTTGGCAGCATTGAATGTGACCATCCATTTTTGCCCTCATTCGACTACATATTGGAGGCCATCCTATAGTGTTTCTGCCATTTATTTAGATATATGTTCATTTGTTTTCCTGTCGTGTCTGTTATAGAGCATGGTGTCATCAGCATATATACCCATCTCACGGACAATTTTGTCAGGGGGTTCATTTATGAATATTAGGAATAATAGAGGTCCAAAGATAGACCGTTGACGCACTCCCGCATTTATATCATATTGTTTAGATGTACGGCCATCGACGACAATCTGGATTATTCTTTTATGTAAGGAGGATTTAATTATGTTAAGTATTCTTCCAGTGATACCGTATGATCTGATTTTCCTGAGAAGAACTTCGTGCCATACCCTGTCAAAAGCCCTAGGTATATCTAGAGCTACTGCTCTACTCTCCCCTGCTTTGTCAAGTGAATAGTATATACTCTCGGAGATTACAGTTAGAATGTCTGCTGTGGAACGGGCTTTTTTTTTAACAAAGAGATCACCACTTATCAAGGCCCGGAAGCCACTCAGGGATAAGGGTTATTGCAAGTACATTACGTTAGTGAGGAGATTTGATGAAGTGTTTACTTAAGGGGGCGGTTCATTAGGAATTTGTTGACATTAGACTTGAAGACATCCAAGTTGTAGTCCGGAGGGAAGCAGGCAGACGGAACAGAGTTCCACAGGCGTGCAGTTCTAAGAAAGAAGCTTTGTTCATGAAATCCGCGTTTTGATTTAGGCACAGATATAGAGTGGGGGAAATTTTACGTAAATCCATATTGTTGGTCGGTAAGAAGTTTAGCGGTAAGATAATGGACTAGAGCTTCGTTAATTATGGACTCAAATAGTTTGGCAAAAAGTTGGAGAAGGCTAATGGAGCGGTAATTTGCTGGGTCAGTTCTCTCGCCAATATTCTTGAAAACTGGTATCAAAGAAGCAGTTTTTAAGCATGCAGGAAGCAAGATTTATTAAGGCATGTGTTGTAAAGGATTGGAGCACAGCCGGGCTTAGATCAGCGGCACATGCTTTTGCACTGTCAAGATCATTTATAATAGCATGCACTTGAGACGGGTCGATTTTCAGATCGTCAAGTGTTGCGTCTGCCCGCAAAGGAAAGTCTGGAAGAGGATGGTTAGAGGGTCTAGTGTGGAGTTGAAGGCAAACAAACTGGCAACCACGTTAGCCTTCTTGATTGCGGAGCAAACAACTTCATAATTCTTGGATAGTGGGGAAATTGTTGATTGCCAATTATTTACTACACTGTTGTAGATTTTCCAGAAGTCATGGATTCCTAATTTCTGAGCTTCGATGCGTTTTTGGGTGGTTTCAGTAAACTCTTTCTTAGCTGTCGCTATTTCTTTCTTACAGTTACTTCTGACTTCTATATACTTCTCTCTGTTTAAACTGGATTTATGTCGGTTAAATCTGTGCTACGCGTGCTGCCTTTGCGCGATGGCAGCTGCACATGTGGAAGTAAACCTTTGGGGAGAGTGGGGCTTGCTATAAAATTTCTGCGTGGGACATGTGCTTCAATTGCTGTTTTGAACCTTTCAATGGTCTCATTTTTGCACTTTTCAGCAGGAAATGAAAAGATATTTCCCCATGTCGCGTCTCTAATGAGATCCCTGATGGCTTCCCAGTCGGCACTTTTATAATTTTTCGTTGTTTTGAGCAATGACTCTTGTTACATAATAAACAGCTGTCCCATTTTCATGTAAGTAAAAAAAATAGGGAATTAGTCAAATGTAGATATGAAATAGGATAGTAAAGGATTCGAACTTGCGAAGCTATATTTTGAATTGAGAATTCCAATCAAAAGTTAAAATAAATACAGAATGTTATGTTTAATGGAATGTCCAGTAAATTGTTGATTCTGTTAAAATATTTAATAAATACAAATTTGGCTGGAAACTATTCACATTCTTAGAAAGAATGCATAATAAAATATTGGTTACAGAATTAGTAAAACAACAAAGAGGATCTAAAATTTCCTGGTCGTCAGAAATGGTTTCAATAACGTGCAAATCGCGCATGTTGATAACACGTGAGTTATCGTCACGTTAACCAGATATACATGTGATTTCTAAATATAAGAAAGAGTTCGAAGTTAGTTAGGGAGAGTTAGATCAACGGAGCAGAGAGGTTTAGCCCGATTCTAGGCATCCTTTTGAAGTGAGAGGGTTTTAGAAATAACCATGTAACAACTTTTAATCCCTGAAATACAAAATCATGTCCGACCGGTCGAAGAAGAAATAAACGGATCATCATGTGGTTTTGTATCTGCGTCTTCTGTGTTCATCATTACAACGAGAAAGGTAACGTGTTTATATTATATGTACAACTGTCAAAACGTAAATGTCAAACGCACTATCTCTCGGTCTATCTATCAAGATATTCACAAATATTAATATGAATTTTGTGTTTATAAAAATGTACAACTGTCAACGTAAATGTCAAACGCACTTTTGGTCTATCTATCTCTATATCAAATCTCATCTCATTGTGTAGTAACATGTACACTGTCTATTATATATAAGATCTCTCTCTCTCTCTTTATATGTATCCTGTCTCTCATCTATACAGAACTGTCTGTCTCTTTACATATACCCTGTTTATATCTCCAATATGCTATCTCTTACAACATGAACATATTAAGACATATGAACGCTCCTAAGACTCTAATCTCTCACTAAGACTCTCCCAAGACGAACAACAAGAACAATACAGAATATGCGTTCATTAATAATAACATCCACTACGTAACACTCTTCTATTTTTGGCTCTAAAGTTTAGGTTGTTTCAACTATTATCACTACATGATCAGCATTCCCAAGTGGGGTGTTGGCGTTCGTAACACAATATTCAGGAACTGTGGTCAGAACAGATCTAAAAGTGATGCGTGTTGTTCTTGCTGGTCAGGGAAACGGGTTGGAAACGTAACCGTCTGTGATAGGGAATGAGATATAGAGAAGCTATGTGTTGTGGTACCAGCTGCCTCTGCGTAATTAGAGAATGCAAGCCAGTTACTGTGGTGGACATTGAAGTCACTAAATACATGAACTTGTGCGCTAGTGTCGAGCGAAAGTGCTGTATCTATGATGTTAGAGACTTTGTTCATTAGGGTACAGTCCTCTGTCGAGGGAGAGCGGTAGAGAAAATAAAATAACTAATATTATGTTGCATGTTAAATCTAAAGCACATAAAAGGCTTCATCGTCTGATTCTAAACGCCATTTCTGCAATGACTACGTTAAATATGAACGCTTTAGATTTTCGCTCCTGTCATTGAATAGCACGAAGACGTCAGATCTTCCTTTACTCTCTTTTCCCTGTCACGGGTTCGAGCCTGCCCGCTTACTGCCACGTTTTTTTTTGCTCAACACATACCTGCAAATACCCCGGCAAAGCCGAGCATCCAAGCTACTTAAATATAAAATAAAGCTACAGTTTAATATTTAATTTAAAAAATGCTAAACTGGAAAGGGTATAAAATATCGATATATATAATCTGATGCTACTAAGGTATTTCCTAAAGGAAAGCTGTTGAAACTACAAAATCTTAAGCATTGCAAACGGGGACGAGATCCAAATAAGCAACATTTGTGTTTTAGATTTTTTTTCCTATATAGCCATCCCAATTACTTGTGTATTTTTCCATCCCATCTCTGTCCCCACTATGAAATCGGCGCAGCAATCTACTTAACTGTGTTGAGATCCACTGCATCAGTTTTGTAAACGTTCAACAGGTGCCGGTGAATGTTTTTTTTTCTGCATGGAGGATTTTTATGACACATCTTTGCTTCTGAAGTATGTTAATGGCAAGTATTTCTTTGTAAGAGTCTCACACCGTCAAAAAAAACGATAAATTCACTTAAAAACAGTGAATCAGAGTAAAACTGCAACTGGAAACAAATCCTATTTAGCAGATGATTGTCTTCACAAATTCCTTTTCTGCACAATTCAGAAGTATCAATATTACTGGAAAATTATGCGTGATATAAGCTTTGCAGGTGTATAATGACGAGTTTAAGACTTCTACTTAAACGTATACGCACATCCTGAAAATGTGCAGGTACTTATACTTCGCTAATTGGAACGCGGTTGCATAAAAAAGTAAGGATTCAGATTTCAATATTATACAGGGTGACCCCCCCCCAAAAAAGCTAAATGGAGGCCATCTAGAATATATGTTGTAGAACGGAAAAAAGGCCAAAGACTCTAGTGTTTTGATGTGATGTTTTGAATATTATAAACTAGTTATGACCAAAGTTTCATTTCATTCGGACAAAACACTAAGAAACGGGGCCTAATTAGAGTAAAGGCCCGTTTGTAAAGAATTAAGAGAACCATGTTTAATATTTGTTGAAATACGGGGATCAACATTTAGTTTTTTTACGAAATACTTTTATCGAAATTGATTGTTGTATAAAATAAAACGATCAAAATTAATGCTGCCTAAGATAAAATAATTCAACATTTAATGTTTTCTAAAATAATAATATTAACATTAAATGTGGTATGAAATTACATGATCAACATTGAATGTTGCACGAAATAACAGAATCAACATTTAATGTCATATAAAAAAGATCCACATTTACTATTGTATGAAACAATGCGAACAACATATAATGTTGTATGAAATCAAAGGATTCAAAATACCTATTGCATAAAGTAAAAAGGTCAACATTTTATATTGTATATAATTAGATTAACATTTATTGCTGTATGAAAAACAGATCAGTATTTAATGGTGTATAGAATAAAAAGATTAACTTAAACTTTTGTATGAAATGAAAAGATCATTTAATTTTGTATTACATAAAACACCTACATTTAATCTGTATGAAAAATGTTCAATATTTAATTCTATATCAAATAAAAGTATCAATATTTGATTTAATCTAAAAGAAAATGAACATTCACGTTCTATGAAATAAAACAAATCATTAAAATGAAGTAAAAGGATGCCATTTAATGTTGTAAAGAATAACAGAGTCAGCATTAAATGTTGTATCAATTTAAAGTATCAACATTTAATGTTGTCTAAAAAACGGATCAATTTTTAATTTTGTATGAAACAAGATCAAAATTTACGGCTGTATATAAATAGATCAACATTTAATGTTCTGTAAAAAACGGATCAATTTTTAATTTTGTATAAAACAAGATCAAGGTTTACGGCTGTATATAAATAGATCAACATTTAATGTTGTCTAAAAAACGGATCAATTTTTAATTTTGTATAAAAAAAGATCAAGATTTACGGCTGTATATAAATAGATCAACATTTAATGTTGTGTGACAAACGGATCAATTTTTTAATTTTGTATAAAACAAGATCAAGTTTTACGGCTGTATATAAATAGATCAACACTTAATGTTGCATAAAAAAACGGATCAATTTTTACTTTTGTATGAAACAAGATCAAAATTTACGGCTGTATATAAATAGATCAACATTTAATGTTGTCTAAAAAACGGATCAATTTTTAATTTTGTATAAAACGAGATAAAGTTTTACGGTTGTATATAAATAGATCGACATTTAATGTTGTGTGAAAAATGGATCAATTTTTAATTTTGTATAAAACAAGATAAAGTTTTACGGCTGTATATAATTAGATCAACATTTAATGTGTGAAAAAACGGATCAATTTTTAATTTTGTATAAAAAAAGATCAAGATTTACGGCTGTATATAAATAGATCGACATTTAATGTTGTGTGAAAAATGGATCAATTTTTAATTTTGAATAAACAAGATCAAGTTTTACGGCTGTATATAAATAGATCGACATTTAATGTTGCGTGAAAAACGGATCAAGTTTTAATTTTGTATACCACAAGATCAAGTTTTACGGCTGTATATAAATAGATCAACATTTAATGTGTGAAATACGGATCAATTTTTAATTTTGTATAAAACAAGATAAAGTTTTACGGTTGTATAGTAATAGATCAACATTTAATGTTGTCTAAAAAACGGATCAATTTTTAATTTTGTATAAAACAAGATCAAGATTTACGGTTGTATATAAATAGATCAACATTTAATGTTGTCTAAAAAACGGATCAATTTTTAATTTAGAATAAAACAAGATAAAGTTTTACGGTTGTATATGAATAGATCACCATTTAATGTGTGAAAAACGCATCAATTTTTAATTTTGTATAAAACAAGATCAAGTTTTACGGCTGTATATAAATAGATCGACATTTAATGTTGTGTGAAAAACGGATCAATTTTTTATTTTGTATACCACAAGATCAAGTTTTACGGCTGTATATAAATAGATCAACAGTTAATGTGTTAAAAACGGATCAATTTTTAATTTTGTATAAAACAAGATCAAAATTTACGGCTGTATATAAATAGATCAACATTTGATGCTGTGTGACAAACGGATCAATTTTTAATTTTGTATAAAACAAGATCAAGATTTAAGGCTGTATATAAATAGATCAACATTTAATGTTATGTAAAAAAACGGATCAATTTTTAATTTTGTATAAAACAAGATCAAGATTTACGGCTGTATATAAATAGATCAACATTTAATGTTGTCTAAAAACGGATCAATTTTTAATTTTGTATAAAACAAGATCAAGATTTACGGCTGTATATAAATAGATCAACATTTAATGTTGTCTAAAAACGGATCAATTTTTAATTTTTTATGAAACAAGATCAAGATTCACGGCTGTATATAAATAGATCAACATTTAATGTTGTGTAAAAAACGGATCAATTTTTAATTTTGTATAAAACAAGATCAAGTTTTACGGTTGTATATAAATATATCAACATTTAATGTTGTGTGACAAACAGATCAATTTTTAATTTTGTTTAAACAAGATCAAGATTTACGGCTGTATATAAATAGATCAACATTTAATTTTGTGTATAGAATTGATCAATTTTTAATTTTGTATAAAACAAGATCAAGATTTACGGCTGTATATAGATAGATCAACATTTAATATACTGTAAAAATGGATCAACATTTAATGGTGTATAAATAAAACTTATTCACATTAAATTTGGTATTAAACAAGATCAGCATGTATTGCTGTATATAAAGCGTCAACATGTAATATGAAATAAAATAAACTACATTTAATTTTGTATGAAAAAGATCAATATTTATATCTTTATAAAAACAATCATAATTTAATTCTGCATGAAATAAAGCAGCATTAGATTTTGTATTAAAAATAATCAATATTGAATTATGTATGTAAATAGATCAATATTTAATTATGTATGTAAATAGATCAATATTTTATTCTGTATATAAATAAATCAATATTTAATTCTATATGTAAATAGATCATTATTTAATTCTGTATGTAAATAGATCAATATGTAATTCTGTATGTAATTAGATCAATATTTAATGCTGTATCAAATAAAAGAATAAACATTTATTTTTTTATAAATTTAAACGGTCATGGATCAACAGGTAATCATGTATGAAAAAGATCAATAAAATTAAAGGTAAACTTTTAATAGTCTATCGAAGAAAATATAAACATTTAATGTTGTATAAATAAAATGATCAACATTTAATTTGGTATGAAAGAAGATCAGCATTTAATGCTGTATATAAAGAATCGGCATTGAATGTTGTATAAAATAAAAAGATCTACATTTAACTTTGTATGTAAAATAAGATCAATATTGAATTTTGTATGAAAAAAAGATTAATATTTAATGACTTATAAAAAAGTATCAACGTTTGTTTATTTTATAAATTGAAAGTATCAACATTTAAGTTTGTTTAAATTAAAAGTATCCCAATTTAATTATGTTTAAATTAAAAGGAGCAATATTTAATTCTGCATGAAAAAAATCAACATTTGATTTTGTATGAAAAGGATCAATATTTAATTCTGTATGTAAATAGATCAATATTTAATTCTGTATGTAAATAGATCAATATTTAATTCTGTATGTAAATAGATCAATATTTAATTCTGTATGTAAATAGATCAATATTTAATTCTGTATGTAAATAGATCAATATTGAATTATGTATGTAAATAGATCAATATTTAATTCTGTATGTAAATATATCAATATTTAATTATATATGTAAATATATCAATATTTAATTATATATGTAAATATATCAATATTTAATTCTCTATGTAAATAGATCAATATTTAATTCTGTATGTAAATAGATCAATATTTAATGTTGTATGTAAATAGATCAATATTTAATTCTGTATGTAAATAGATCAATATTTAATGATGTATCAAATAAAAGAATACACATTTATTTTTTTATAAATTTAAACGATCATAATTTTATTATGTTTTAATTACAAGGATAAACAGGTAATAATGTATGAAAAAGATCAATAAAATTAAAGGTAAACTTTTAGTAGTCTATCGAAGAAAATATCAACATTTAATGTTGTATAAATAAAATGATCAACATTTTATTTGGTATGAAAGAAGATCAGCACTTAATGCTGTATATAAAGGATCGGCATTGTACGTTGTATAAAATAAAAAGAACTACATTTAATTTTGTATGTAAAATAAGATCAATATTGAATTTTGTATGAAAAAAAGATCAATATTTAATGCTGTATAAAATCAAGTATCAACGTTTATTTTTGTATAAATTAAAAGTATCAACATTTAAGTGTGCTTAAATTAAAAGTATCCGAATTTAATTATGTTTAAATTAAAAGGATCAATATTTAATTCTGTATGAAAAAAAAAGATCAACATCAATGCCGTATAAAATAAAAGATACACATTAAATAGTGTACGGAAGAAAAATATCAACATTTATTTTTTAAAAATAAAAGGATCAACATTTGATATTGTATGGAGAAAGGGTCAATATTTGATGTTGTATGAATTAAATAGATCCACTATTAATGCTGTATACGATAAAAGGAATAAACATTGAATGTCGTACAATATGAACGTATCAACATTTAATATTGTATTAAATTAAGAGATCAAGATTAAGAGTTGCAAAATATAGAGAAACTGTCGTATAATATATGCAGTTCAACAGGCTATATTCTTTGAAATAAACAGATAAACATTAATCAACAAGGGTGTGAGTTCCATATAAGAATGTAGATTTGACTTGAATAAAATAAAATACGTATCAAGTGCGCATGAAATTAAAATCACAACGTAATATCAGTAAAATAAGCAAATAATTTACTTGTTTGAAATTAATGACATAAATATATTTCGGAGTCCATCCTCAGCATGTTATTTTCCTTTTTTTTCTTTCTTTTTTTCTTCTTTCTAGCTATGCTGTAAAGTTTGAGAAAGAAAAGTGTGTTTGTAAAGAGCTGCGCGTTGTATATAAGCGGTTGTATTTTGAAATGTTGCAACAGTGCGTAGGCAGCGCAAGAAGAACGTCAAGTATGTAAGTTCCATATGGGAACGTTGATTTAATTTGAATAAAATAAAATACGCCTCAAGCGGGATTGGAAGCAAAATAACAACGTATTATCAAGAAAATAAACAAATATTTTACTTGTTTGAAATTATAACATAAATATATTTCGGAAGTAAGCTCCCTCCTTAGTATATTGTTTTCTTTCTTTTTGGTCTCTTTTCTTCTTTCTTGTCATGCTGTAAGTTGGAGAAGAACACGTCTGTTTGTAAAGAGCCGCGCGTTGTATCTCAGCAGTGGTATTTTTAAATGTTGGAACAGTGCGTAGGCAACGCGAGAATAACGTCAAGCGACTGAGTCCCATATGGAAACGTTAATTTAATTTGAATAAAACAAAATACGCATCAAGTGAGCTTGGATGCTAAATCACTACGTAATATTAGGAAGATAAGCAAATGTTACTTGTTTGAAATTAATGACATAATTTATTTCAGAGATATACTCCATCTTCAGTATGTTATTTTATTTATTTATTTATTTTCTTCTTCCTCCAAATGTTGTGAAGTTGGAGAAAAAATGTCTATTTGTAAATCAACGTTTCTATATGAAATTCACACCCTTGACATTATTCTAGCGTTGCCTTTTCACTGATGATTATTTTAATAAAATTTAATTTCCTAATACTACGTTGTAATTTGTCTTTCAAGCGCACTTGATGCGTATTTATTTTATTCAAAAGATAAACATTAATTATTTTGCTAAGCAATGGATTAAGTGTTCAAGGAAATTCGATGTTCACCATTCATTTTATTAAACAAGAATCAAGATGCACATCCAATTGTACAAAACAAAAAGATAAAATTTAATGTTTTAAAAATGGAGAAAAGCTTGCGTATGAAATATAAGATTCAACAGTTCACATTTTCTGAAATAAACGTATAAATCTGTATAATTATAAAACTTTGTAACGAGTGTTGTAACCCAACATCCGGTTTACGACTTCCGGTTACGCATACGTACATCAAAAAATAATAAACGCGACAATAAAGCGTATTGTTTTACGTGTACGTTTTCAGCGTTCCAATTGTTTTGTTTTTTCGCGTTTAATCGGAAGCCATAAGAGTATTTTTCAACGGCGATTTACCCACCGCTTTAATTTTTAAAAATGTATTCTCCATGTTTTAATACACCTTTCTTAAAAACATTCATACAGTTTCTTCCAAACTACTAACATAAATAAATAACCCCGAAAATGTGTTTTTGTTTAGTTTGCGTTACAAATAAATAAGTAACGCTACAATAAAACGTATTGTTTTACTATATACATATTCAGTGGTCCAATTGTTTTTACTTTGCGTGTTTTAATTAAAAGATATACCAAAATTTAAATTTAACTTTAAGTATTATGGTATCTGTTCAGTGCACATTTACTTATGAGTATAGCACACCACTTATAATTCAGTGGCTGTAAGTTTTCGTTTCAAAAATAAACAGTTATAAACAGAAGGACCTCTAGAAATCTGATTATGATATTTTTTTCATGTTAATATACTTTCATAGAAATGTTTCTGTTATGTCACAAATAACTATTTTCTTTGCGTCACAAGTGTCACGCTCATACATAAATTCCATAGCTAATATACCATACTGGCACAACGGGTCACGGGTAGTCTAGTATTTAATATTGCTTGAAATAATAGATTAGGTATCCAAGGAAATTATAGGTTCAATATTCATTGTATGAAACAAAGATCAAGATTTAATGTAATATAGCATATGCTTATTTAATGGCTATGCATGAGTCATATCATTGTGGTGCCGAGGTGACATGGCAACCATAATAGATGAAGAAAAGATAATTACCGTCTTGAGGCTAAATTAAGAAAATCTGAAGAAACGTGTAATGAGGAGACAGAATGTATAAAATAACTGTAAAAATAAACGAGCAATAATGGGGAAAACTCACATAGAAAATGAAATATGCGTATATATATATATATATATATATATCATATATTTTCATACAAGTGTTATACACACACATGCATATATATATATATATATATATATATATATCTCCTATATATTTTAATACAAACATTATATATATATATATATATATATATATCTTTCTGTCTCTCTCTCTCTATATATATATATATATATATATATATATATATATATATATATATACATATATATACATATATATTCATACACACACACACACACACACATATATATATATATATATATATATATATATATATATATATATATACATAATGAGGAGAGATAATTTGCCGCGGGGAACGATAAAAATGTAATAACACGAACAAACGGAAAAAAGGAAAGAACAATAGCGGCGTTAACAAGACAAAAGTCAAGAAATCCGATTCGGTAAAATAAGGTAAAACCAAAATTGAGGCAGCAGGAAAGCATCTGAAAAGATAAAACGAGAAAAACAAAATGGCCGGCATTAAAAACAGTGCTTTATGTGTATTACTCATCATCGTGGAACGGCTGAAGAAATCGATGCCAATATTACAGATTCCGAATATAAAAAAAACATAGAACACACACACTCACATACACACATACACACACGTATATGTGCGCGTGTTTGTGTATGCATGTATACACACACCTGTGTATATTATATATATGCACATATACGTGTATATATATATATGTTTGTGTATGTGTGTATCTCTCTCTCATTATATATATATATATACATATATATCTGAAGAGTGATATTCTATATTTTTTTATATCTCTATCTATTATTTTAATGGAAATTTGTCTCTATGTATTTGCTTTCTGTGTGGCTTCGCTTCTGGTCAACTCGGAAATGGCTCGTCTGTTTTATTTGAAATTTATCACTAACGTACTTGATGTGTCTGAGAGGGTTCTTACGTAGGTATCGAAAATAGATAATCATAAAATTGGGATTGTAGAAGATACAAGGAGTTTCGATTTTTATAAAAATAACTCTTTGATATACCCAACAAACCAATTGCATTTTAGACGTTTTGTCATGACACAAGCAAAAAGCAACAACGTAGAACAGAAGCTACAAATATGTACAAATAAGAAACGCGTTCGAAATGATTTTTTTTGTTTAGATCACGATTGATCTAGTATATCATGTACTGCACTGTGTAGCATAAAATACATCGTGGGTTAAGTCAGAGTTTGTTGCGATGTGACTTTCGCAAGTGCATCAATCATATGATTTGATTGAAAGATGAGGGACTTCGCCGATTTACATTACAATAAAAGTATGGGTTGTGAGAAAATTCGTTGATCCCTATTAAATCCTGGACAACCTCGGGTCTCCATTCTTATATAGATATGAAACTCAGAATCAAATAATCAAGAACTATATTTTCTTTACATACTTTCAACACGGAATTTCATTTCTTTATATATTTGTCATTTTATCGTGTATATATATATATATGTGTGTGTGTGTGTGTGTGTGTGTGTGTGTGAAAAATACTTTGCAAAAATGTGATAAAGGTAAAATACTTTGACTTTTTTCTTTTCCTTATAAGGGAAATGGTTTCCATAATGTATTATTGTTAACGTATTTTTTATTCAATAATTCTAAAGAAAGGGTGTGCTTGTTAACATTTTTAAAATGTTTGCATTCATCCAAATAGTCTTGAAACAATTGTTACTTACGATGAAATACACTATTTGTTGCTATCCACCCATTCTTTGAAATCTTGAGTTTTGTTAAAGCAATATATGAATGCTCAATTATGAAATATGATAATTTTGTAACTTACATTTAAAATTATATATCTTTGGCTTAAAATTTATCAGTATACGAATGATTACTGAATTTTATAAACCCAGTAAAATTCGGAATACTACAAATAAGTATATATATATATATATATATATATATATATATATATATATATATATATGTATGTATATGTGTGTATGTATATATATATTTCCTGTAGACAATAATTTCGTTAGATTCAGCATTTACTATAAAAAGTTTAAAACCTAAAACTTTATAATAAAAAAAACAATCCCCGCTTAAACTACTAGAACAGACCAACGGTTACTATGAGTTCAAATGCTCCTTGTGAGAATGTACCTTCTATAAGAACAATGCAACTAATTGTTACATTGGACATACGACCACAACACTATCACGCCACCTCACCGTCCATAATGTACACTCTAGTGTCATCTTCTAACATTTACAGAAAAAATCACTGCTCGTCTCAAATTTCAGAGAAATTCTAGTTAACAACACCAAAATACTACGACACGAAACAAATATAAAAAATTGAAATATTTTAAATCCTTACGTCAAAAAAACAAAAACCTAGCCTGAATCAGGCCACATGTAAGAAGAGTAACAATTCGCTTAAATGCTCAAATGCTTCTCTACCTTCTACACACGTTCCTGCCATTGATCCTAGAATAGGAATGCTCTCCTCACTTTCCCCTGTCACCACTGTCAGCAGCCACTAATTTACCAAGGTATTCAAAATGGTAAACTTAAAATATATTATAAATATTAAAGTGTTAATATTTACAAGTAAAGTAATCTCAACCAGATGTAAAAGCTCAATAAAACCGAAAAGAAAATAGAGCTTATAATTCATGTGAAATCTTTTTATCATTTTTCTTCTACCTCCTATTCCCCTTACCTCACCCTTTTTTTTTAACCAAGTAAGATATGTGACTAACTTGTAGTTTCATTAAATACTTTTATATGCAAAATCCGATCCTGCATTTTGATAATTCCTGCCCTCTGATGAGAAGGTGAGTATTTCTTCGAAACTCCGCGGATTAAGGACTATCCACTTATCTTGTGCTTCCTTTTTTAAAATGAAATATGTTTTAACTCTTTTTCAAGATGTCTTTTAACATGTTTTATTAATCATTTGTATATATATATATATATATATATATATATATATATATATATATATATATATATATATATTAATACCACACCGCTCAACGTAATATATATGTATATATATATATATATATATATATATATATATATATATATACATAAACATTACTATCGTTTAAAAAGTCAAAACAAAAACCACTTAAACAGATGAATGATAAAAACGAAGCAGTAAATCGTCTATGGCAACATAGTTGAGGGGTTTAGGGCGCTGGACTGAAATACGTAAGATCCAAGGTTCGAATCCTACCAAGAGTCAAGCTACGCTGATGAGGAGTAGGGCTCTGAAATACGCGTGTCCGTAGATTACTATTTTTAAAAATAATAAATAAATAATACGTCTAAATAAAAAGTGATCGACTTTCTAAGAAAAAACACCCATTCTCCGAGGGGGAGACATAAACATTACAATTGTTTAAAAAATCAAAACAGAAACCACTTAAACAGATGAACGATAAAAACGAAACAGCAAATCGGTGTGTGTCTGCCTGTGTACATTTCCCTACAAAATAACTCTGTCAGTTGTAAGTGTACAGACTCGAAATTTGATATACAGGGTAGTGAGATTTGAAAAAAAATATTTTTATCGGCCAAACATTTAACTGTTAAGGAGTCAATGTTCGACGATTTGACTTTTGAGAACCCTACAAAACTCTTCCACAAATTTGGAGACTACACATTTGACATTTTAGATATAGGTTCCTTGGACATGGATCTAACTTAATAATTTGATTTGATCCCAAAACAACAAATGTTAAGGGGTTATAATAGTTTTAAGTTAAAAGAAATTGACCTCTGCGGTCTCTACCAAATTACTCAGACATTTTCTGGTCTGAACATGCAATATTTTACATAAACGGTATTCAGAGATAGGGGAAGATTTTTAATCGGTTTGGGTTTAAAATTTTATCTACCAATATATAAATGTATGTATGTATGTTTGCATGTCTGCCTAAAACTTCCGACAGAGGCGACGGATTTTTACGAGATCAGTATCTTGTTAAAGCCCGATCTTTCAGAATACAAATACCAAAAAATTGGCTATAAACATTAATTTATTTACCCTCAACTGGACACATTTCTACAGGGGGGTGGCTTTTTTTACGCCGATATTTTAAAAATTATCTCCTCTTTTGGATTGCCTGGTCTTAATTTAAACTTACGTCACTTCCGGTTTGGCGGTGGTTGTAACAGCAAATATGTAACTTTTTTCCCCGTTCTTTACCTCCTTTGTGGTACGGGTTCCAGCCTGCCCCCCTACTACCACTTTTTTTTTGCTCAACACACACCTCCAAATACCCGGGCAACGCCGGGCACCCGTGTTATATCTATCTATATATATCTCTTTCTCTCACTCCCTCTCCGTCTCTCTCTTTCTCTCTCTCTCTCTCTCTCTCTCTCTCTCTCTCTCTCTCTGTATGTATATGTGTGTGTGTACGTGTGTGTGTGTGTGTAAACTCTCTGTATATATATGTGTGTGTGTACGTGTGTAAAGCTATTAACCTAAGTTATTTAGTGCAAAGTATGTATTGAAAATAAATACTTTCAAAAGGTAGCTAACCTGTTTTGTATTCCTGTGTTTTAACTAAATTCCTAAATATTTAGCATTAAATACAAAATAGTAAATATCTTTGAAATATTTTCCGGAAACAAAAAAATATATTAATATGCACCAGAAATGAACAAGGCCTAAAACTTTCGACGAATATTAAATAATACAATATATAAGGAATCCTCAAAGAAAAAAAGTAAAAATCTTGTTAAACGTGAACAAAAGAATCAAACGCCTTGAAATATGAAAAGCATTTTAAAGTTCCATTAAGTAAAAATCGTGTTTTTTTTTAGAATTTCCAAAATATTTTATTGCAAACACTAATACTTATAAAGAAGTGACATCTAAAATGTATTTATTCTGAACATGAAGTCATGCTAAGCAAGACGGGATGAAACATCGAAATTATGAAATAAAAGAACTACAATGAAATAATAATACAATCAATAAAGACATAATTGTGAGATGGGAATTTTGATCGAGACTAGCAAGTTTATGCGAGATAAGATTTATTAAAGCGTTTTGTAATCTCTATATATGATAAAATAAAACAACTCCCTTCAAGGAAATATAAGTATAACTCTTGAAGAATACAGCCGCCACATATAAATTAAATATCATCAGACTGCTGATTATTATCTGAGATATATTTTCCACATATTATCCATCATTGGTCATTAGTTATCCGAAATTCTTTTAGTTTTTTTTCCGAGGAAAGTCACATTTCAAAACAAGTAAAATTTAACGGTAGTAGAACAATTTTTACTCATTAATTGTTTATTCCCCTCTCTCATTAACCTAACCGGTACGTTTATCACATTCTGCACATTATTCGCATCACCATCGTCCGTTGTTACTTTAATCCCGATACATTTTACATTAAATCTTTGTTTTTTATAATCTAGCAATAACAACAGCTACAACCTCAACTTCATTGGCTATACGGATACGTTCATTAGATTAAGTGATTAGCAGAATAAGTGAATTTCGAACGGTTATTCCTTCGCAAATAGTGTCATACATCAATCACTCTAATACTATGAACATGAGAATATCGACTTTATTCACCATGAGACTAAATACCAACGATTTTTTTCTAGTGTCGTATGCATATATTGAAACATAACAAAGTAGTCTTCTAATTTTGCAGACTTTTAATTCGACATTTTTACATATAGATCTATAATTTGATAACACGTAGATAGAAGAAATCAAATTGTTTTACACGCCGCGCGAGTTTACATTATTTTCTACTTTCATCTCATATTTTGCTACTCCGTTTTATTACTACTTTTGTTTTTCTATTTTAATATTTTTTATATAACGTAAGTAAACACTCAGTCTACAAAAATATTGCGTCTACACACTGCACGATTAAAACTTCTTTTTTAAACGCATAGTGGGGTATCGTCATCGGTAAAGCAATGAAGGATTGCGTGGAAATTAGAAATGGGCGTTCGATGCTTTACTGATATATTGAAGAAAGGTCGGCCAAGATTCGTCAGGTATTGGAGAAAATACTCGATTGATTCGCCAGGGTCCGCTAATATCCGTTAGAGTAAACCAGTGCTATCCAGTTGCAGCCAGTGCAATCCAGGATCGCATATGCTTGTCAAGGCCTACATACGCTCGCCAAGGACTGCATATGCCCGCAATGTTAGGACCTAGCATAACCTACCACTTCAATTACGTGCCCGCCTCTGTCAAGAAGTGAGAAGAATCACCACCATAAGCGCCAGAAAATGACAGTGCCAGCCACTAGATGCCAGTGCTATTCAATTAAGTGACAGTGCCTGTGTATATAGCTTAAAGTAAATGTTTAAAATAATATATATATATATATATATATATATATATATATATATATATATATATATACTATAATAGATATATGTATGTGTGGGTTGTGGTTTATGAGTAAAGAAGCTTGCATTCAGTGGAAGATAAAAAAATGAATGGAATAAAAGGTAATAATACCCAATTCAGAAACGAGTATGCTCTTAGGAACAATTTTCTTTCGCGTTTTCCTTTCATTATCACAAATGCATAGACATTTTTTTTTCATCACGTCGGGTTATTTATTATGGTTTAATATTTCCGCCATTTTTTTTTCATATTATATTTCGGTCAATCATATCTTGTTTTATGCTTCTCGATGCAATTGTTTTATCATTATCGCATTGAGTATTCGTTGTTGTTTTTTTCTTCTTTTTCTTTTGCCTCAGTTGATTATCATTATCCGCCATTTTGTTTTTGTATTTTTTTGGTTTTCTTTGCATTTTTCTGTTTACTTTCTTTTTGTAATCTTTTTTGTTTTCCCTTACGATTTCTATTTTTTTTTTAATATCTTTTCCTCTTAAATTTCAGATGTGAATATTTTTTTTCATTTCTTTTGTCTTCTTTCTAATTATAATTCCCCACATTTGCTTTCATCTTTTCCATTTTTGTATTATTGTCTTCCCCGATAAGAAAATTGGTCCTATTCATATATATTTGCCTTTCATCTCACTTCGTCCGTTTTTCCTGATAGTTAACCAATTCGTATTTCTTTTAATATTACAACCTCTTTTTGCTTTAATTTCCTTTTCTTTTACTTGACATGCTTTCCTCGTTATCATCGTCCATATTCGTGATCCCTTTTCATGCCTCCATTGTTTAATCTGTTTATTCATAAATAATTTTAGTTCGATATCTTTAGTAGTAATGCAACAGATTTCATTAATGATAATTGCTAATTCAATATTACATTTTTTGTTCATAATGACTACCTATCTCAATTCCGTTTTATTAAAGTCTTATTTTTTTTTCCTAAACGATCTGCCGCATCCATCTTTGATCTTCCCTATTTATTTGTTTTTGGGAGCATTTTCAGTCGATACAAAGAGCAGTGCTACTTTGCCATAAAGTACGACTATCCGGAACATAATTTCCAAGGGCACAATATAAGAAGTTAAGCAGAAAGATGTATGTTTTCTTTACACTTGAACTTCTGCATGTCAGTACAGTCAAGGAAGCAGGAACGCGGAAGGGAATTCCAAAGTTTTGAATTTCGTAGGAAAGAAACAATTAGACCAGGCTTTTTTACATCTACGATTTTTTATAGTGGAGGGGTGGGGGTTTGCTGCTTATGGGGTTTGTCAGAAGGAGTTACGACGATAGGAGGGGGGAAGTTCAAAAGTGTTTGTAGTTCGTCGGAGCATTCAGAATAAAAATACTCGTAAAAGAAGCAGAAAGGTGCAACATTTCGTCGATGGGACAGGAATTGAATCCCTAAGTGCGAGACCTATTAGGGTGGCGACTCTCTTTTGAACTCTGTCTAAGAAGGAGAGACTAGTAGCAGATACATTGGCCCAAATGACGCAACAATAATCCATGAATAATTATACAACTCTGTGGACCTTGCTTTCTCTCTTGATTGCTTGCATCTTGTCATCCACGATTCCATCTTCTAAAACACGGGATGATATATATATATATATATATATATATATATATATATATATATATATATATATATATATATATATATATATATATTCCTGCTTAGATGCTTGTATCTTCTCGGCTACGATCGGGAGATCCGATCTTTTAAATAAATTACAAGAGTATCAGGGTTTTTTAAGCATAAAAACGATGTTGTTTTCGTATTTAATGTTTTATTTTAATATTTCAATAGGCCCTCCGCTCGTGATCACAAAAAAATGTGGCGAAATAAAAATGAAAGACTTTGGAAAAAACTGGACATTTGTATTTTGGAATGCGTTTATCTCTTGCAATGTTTGAAAGAGTTCACGATAATTATTTTTTTCCGTTTGTAGAAGGAATACGTATGATTTAATCTTTTTTTTTAAATTTCAACGGAAACACACACACACACGCATATATATATATATATATATATATATATATATATATATATATATATAATAAAAATTACAATTAAATTTACCAAAATGTCCAAGATGGTATTTTATAAATATTAATGAATTAATATTTATAAAGTAATCTCAACCAGATGTAAAAGCTCGATAAAACAAAATAAGAGATAGAGATTATAATAATAGCAAATAGTTTATAAAACATGTTAAAAAACACTTTGAAAAAGAGTTAAAAACATATTTAATCTGAAAAGGAAACACTTAATAAGTGGATAGACCTAGAAATATTTTCCTTCTCATCAAAGTGTAGGAATTAGCAAAATGCGGAAGCGGATTTTGCATACAACAGCATTTGATGAAACTGCAAGTAAGTCAAAGATATTTCTTTATTACGAAAAGTCAAGCAGAGGGATTATGGTGAAGAAAAAGGTAATTACACGTGAATGGATAGTCTGGTGAAAGGTACATTATCCAATGACGGTAAAATACAAAAATGTAAATCCAAGAAAGGTAATTACATTTCCATTCGCACAAGTAAAATCCAAGGAAATCACGTAATTGGAAGATGGTCCAAAATAATCCAAAAGGCCAAAATCCATTAAATAATTCACAAATATGTTCAAGGAAAAGAGGGAAAAATTCCAATAATATTAATAAAAGAAAAATAAGATATGCGTTTGACACGGGTGCCGAGACAAAATGTAATTAAGAAAAATCAGTGAAGGAGAAGAAAAAATGTAATGGTGATAGAATTAAATATAAAATAGAAAAACAAATGTCAAAATGATCCAGACAAATGACGTTAAAGGGCGCGAAAAATATAGGGCCAAAAAAGAGGTCAACTGAAATGTACAGGTTATAACTTAAGCAAATTTCTGCAAGCATTATTAAAAGACACTAAATGGAAAAATAAATTAATAAATAAACAGATAAATAAATGAAAAGTTTAAAAAATTAATAAAATATAAAATATAAAATATATTTTTTTTTAGTTTAAGGGTAGAGGATGGCAGGTATCTGCAAATTCCTGAAAAAGCAAGTAAGTATGTAAGTAAATGCATATAGTAAAATATAAGTAACTATACATCCAGGATATGAATGTGTAGGTAGATTGATATATTAGATAGATAGGAATATTTAAAGACTAAAACGGAAATTGCAGATAAAAAACGGGCAAGCAAAGAAGAAATAAAGAATTAAAATAAAGTATTATTAAGTTTATATATATATATATATATATATATATATATATATATATATATATTATTCCATAATTGGAATTCATTTTTTGAGATGAGCATTATATGTTAATTTTATTTTTTTTTCGGACTATTTGTCTCATCTTTATTAGTTGTTGTTTTGGGATCTTTTTATTGGTTCACAACGTTTCGGCCAACTTCCTCTGGCCTTCGTCAGGTGGTAACCGCGACGGATAGGAACTTCGAATCTCCTAACTGCATTCTCAGCCATCACTGCCATCCGTAGTTGTTGTCGTCTCACCACATTTTTGACCAATTAACCTCTGGCACGCTTTGGGTGGGATTGAAACCGCTATCTTCAGACAGTTAGGAGATTCGAAGTTCCTATCCGTCACGGTTACCACCTGACGAAGGCCAGAGGAAGTTGGCCGAAACGTTGTGAACCAATAAAAAGATCCAAAAACAACAACTAATAAAGATGAGACTAATAGTCCGAAATAAAAATAAAATTAAATATTATTAAGTTATAAAGTATTAAGAAAGTATGTAGAAAAAAACATTATGTTAAAGAAAAATTATATATATATCTGAAAGGTTAAAGTAATAACTATGTAATTTCAAAATTACCATAATCAAATTTGGACTTATTCTTTCAGAAAGAGATCAGTGCGTTTTTAGAATGTGTTATATTGCTACTTTGAGGGGAAGTAATTATAGTTATAACTTCGGTTGTGCAGAGGCGACATGACTTAGAGCTTGGAGTATAAGACTTAACTTTTTTATGATAGTCCATTTGGTTGAAAAGAGGGTATTATTAGAGTTAATTTTTTTAAATTAAAGTGGATAGAGAAGTTCCTTGGTTATTATTAGAATTATCGTTGTTAAAAGAAGAAATGTGGTTTGATATTATTTTCTTAATTGATGTTGACGTAGCGCCGATATATGTATGCACTTTATTAAAAGGTCGCGAGAGAGATGGAGAGAGGGGGAGAAAGAATATCAGTAGATAGACTTCAACTTCACTAAATGAAAATAGAAATGACGGCGTATATACTCAACAAATTATTTAGCTACAGCTTTACAGTTTGGGATATAGGTTGATCAGACAGATGGAAAAACGTTATAATTGCCTTTCACTGAGGCAAAAAGGCTGCTAAGTAGTCAAAATTTAAAAATAATACGGGGAGGGTCATCGGATGTTTATCTGTTTTTCATTGCTTCACGAATGCGCATGCGTGAATCGTTTAGTTGGAAGATTAAATATTTTTAAGAATAAGTACGTTAGAAACCTCTTTATGATGATCGTATCAAGCTGGCCTAATGGCTATCGTACTTGACACACTATATATCGGTTTCGATATCAGCTCGATTTTCTTTTTACTTAAAAGAAGTTAACTGTTTAGAAAACTCATAATACTCGCATGACCATGTCTCAATTTCGTTTTTTCATTATTTTTAAAGAATTTAACGTTAGGTTTATTACCGGACAACGCCGAGTATATCTTGTAGGTTAGTAAGAATTTGTATGCGTGTGAGGACATTTCTCAACCTATATACTCAATGATTTTTTTATTTGCAGAATAAAAATTTCGAATATAGAGTATTCATATCGCGGAAAACCTTTTAATAATTTTCATCTGGAAAAGAAAGGTCTGCCAAGGAGTCAAAATTGAAAAATGCTCCGTGCGGGCTATCGGATTTGTATCTGTTTTCTTCTGTTTCACAACTGCGCATGCGTGGAGAGTTTATATGATAGATTACTTATCTTAAGTATAAGTAGGTTTGAATACACTTTTAAATAGCATGTCGATCTGGATTAATGGTTATAGTTCTTGACTAACTCTCTTTCAGTCTTCGTTTTAATCTCAGCTCGATTGTTTTTACTGACAAAGAATGAAGTTTTTAAAGAAACGTAATTCTTGCATGTACATGGCTCAGTTTCTTTCCGTTTTTTTGTTTGATTTTTTTTAACTTCCATTTTTTTAAGAATTTAACATTACGTTTAATACCTACGATATTTCTGTTCATTATAAATAAGAACTCTGCTTTATTTTAATACTAGCGAGGGGTACCCGGCGTTGCCCAGATGTTTGGAGGTGTATGTGGAAACTCCGGGGTGGGGGGTGGGGGTTAAAAAAAGTAAGTATGAGGATCGAACCCGAACCCTTAGGCAAAGTTGTAAATTAAAGTGGGGGAAAAAAACGTGCAACGTTAACCATTGCCTCAGCGCGACATGCTAACGGAAACAGGTTTGAATTTATTTAATTACTTGGATTTAGCAGGTGCCCGTTTTAATGAGTTAATGAGGTCAAGTTTGATTGCGGGATTTCATTTACTGCTGAACGCCCCCCCAAGATGTTATAGGAAAAAGACTAACCCACATGCGGCGAGCGACAAATGTTGAATATTTATCTTCCCGAAATCGAGCAAATTAAATAGACAGGCGAGCTTCGTTGTTAACTGTGAGATATTACGATTTGTATGTGATATAAAAGTTTTAAAAAGTTATGAAGCGAGCGACCGCTTCTCTGAAAAAAAGCCTTTTGTAGACACACAGAAAAAGCGAACACACACATACATACATACATACATACATACATACATACATACATACATATATTTTCGCTTTTATATTTATAGATAATATTTGTGCATAGTTTACGGCCGGCCAACGCCGACCGGTTTGTTAGTGAATCAATAGTGTTTCCTTAATGGATGTTTATTTTCATATGCCATATAAGTATTATGATTATTCATCGGACTACTGCTCTCATCTTGATTGTGATTTTCACAACGTTTCGGTCGATATAACCTCCGACCTTTTTCAGGTGTATCTTGTGGAACTCGGGGATGTTTCTGTCGAAATCGGGAATTTGGACGCAATTGCGAACATGACCCTTTGTCTGTTTCACGGGGGTAGCGTTCTCTTGATCCGTCAGCCATGACTGGATAGAGATCGTAAGTAATTCGCAAATGTATTTTTCGGTCGCCCACACTGAGTGTTGAGCCTTCAATCTTCAAGAGAATAGCACTTTTTACAATTGATTTTCCCGGTACTCTAACCACTGCGCCACGGGTCCTTGCGAAACGCCATGCCTGTCATATAATTAAGATATTTTGTTTTAAAAGTTAACGCCTTACGTTTTGTTTCGTTTAACCACATACTCCATATTTCATGCAATCCCAACATATAACAGCTAGACGTAATAAATTCAATTTACTTAAATCTATGTACAACTAATTCATGAGAATGTAGTATTTTATATTGTTTGTTGTATTGATTTGTTTAGATGGCGACGAGATGATGAATCGAATGAATAAAACTACGGCATTAAACACTTCATATAACTTTATGCTTAGCATATCGGTTGGCAATATTGCATGGTAAAATTCATATCCTTTGTCACAGAGTATGTTGTTTTTTGTTTAAGTGAATGAAAATACCCTCTCTATCATAGATTCGAGAATACAGAAGATGCACAGAAAACTGTACTGTTTAAATAATTGGATTATTGACAAATGTTTCCGATTTGTTGGGAATCCTTCCAGCTGAATACAATATGATCGTTTTCAAGTCCAATGTAAATAAGTTCTTGTTGAACCTTCTCCCCCAATAATCTATTTCTACTCTATTTCTAGCACATAGTCTAACTATACTGTTGTCCCGGTGACCACTGGAATCATAAACCTTTATCCTTGATTGCTTTTTTTTGATTTAGTAACTGGTGACTTATGTGTAAAAAAAAATGGCCAAATATCCTGAGGACAAATACTCTGCGCAGTTACTTTACATAGTATTAGTATACATAGATTTCATAATTTTTTAATCGTTTTCAATGAATGTTTGTAGTCCTAAACACGATTATAATTTATGAACATTTATTTGGTTTAAAAAAAAACAATTGAAATATTGAGTTTCGTGTGTAAAGCCAACAACATATTCTGATTTGTATCAGAGTTGGCTGTTTACGTTTGTTGGAATATGGAATTCTCAATATTAATGTTATCTAATCGGTTCAGTAAAATGTGATAGAAGATATGCACGTTGAAAGATGAATATTTCTTAAATTAAGAATATAAATAAATCCGAGTTAGTCATAAAATATCAAAGCTCCTTCAGTCTTTGACAGACTATGGATATCCACGAAGGGGTGCCTGCGCGTGAAATTTTTGTGACAGGAGGTGCGCAATCTCCAAGCACTGTGGAGTGTGTACAGGACGACTGGAAACAAATGCCGAGATAAACGGAGAGCACATACAGCGCCTAGTATTCCCAAATGGTCGCCCATCTGGTGCTAACAAGGCTCAACCTTACTTAACCTCGGTGATCTGACGAGAACCGGTGTGTCAACCCGATTATACCGACACTGTGCAAAAGATTATAGAGACACTGTGCAAAAGAAATGGCTGTTCGATTTTTTTTTTTTTTTACCCCTTGTTTAAGTAAGAGAAATGCGTGATCAGAAGATACGAGACGTCGAAGAAATGTGCCGAAGCACAGTTTGAAAAATGTCATGATAAAATTTTTAATAAGTCTTGGAGAAGTAGCAGGAGCTCCATTAGAAGCTGGGGGGGGGTCTGGGTTTGCATTCATACTGTATATTGTTATCGTCATTTAAAGGTTGGCAGTTTTTTAAAGAGGTCGTTTGAGTTCTTAAGATTATGTCAGAGAGAGAGAGAGAGAGAGAGAGAAAGAGAGAGAGAGAGAAAGAGAGAGAGAGAAAGAGATAGGGAGATAGAGATAAAGAAGAGGGAAAGAGAATATCAATAAAACGTGAAATTTTCTTGGAAAATCATTGTAGAAAAAAGCCGTAACAGTTTCCATTGATATAGAATGTAACTGCCTCAAGATAAAATATTTAATACTCGTCAAATAGCAATAGTGCAGCTTCGGTTCATGCACCTGTTAATTGGAATTGGAAGCCATGTTTAATTTAAGAAAAAGATTCCGAGAAGTAGCTATTCTATACAAATCATAGATATAAAAATGGGTTTGTTTTGTACAGGGTCTGCACTTTATAATTTCGCCAACAAAGACCAAAACATATTTTTCGTGTTGATACGAAAACATAATGTGCAGGAATGCTAAAATATTCAATTTATATGGAGCAATTCTAGTTTATGGCTGGGTGATAACAGAACGTGAATTAATTGCATCTGTCAGTTCTTATCGGCAGTGTTTATAAATACAAACCTCCAACGTTCAGGGAGCAAAATATTGCAACACTCCCACCTAATAGTAAAATAATAATGGGAAAGTCCTTACTGTTTTTCCTCCATTCTGTTTGAAAATAATATATAGTTATATAAAAGAACATGTAAAATAAAAACAGAAGTCATTTCGATCTTAAAATTTGAGCATGTAACAAAATGAAGCCATTTTGTTTTAATTTTGTAAAAATGTCGCCATTTTGTTTTAATTTTGTAAAAATGCCAAAGAAAAATTCGTTTGTAAAAAAAAGAATGTGAAACTGTCGTCGTCGTCGGTAATATATATATATATATATATATATATATATATATATATATATATATATGAATTTCATGTTCGGGATGATCCTCAAATATAAATTATTTATAATACATGTATATATATATATATATATTAAATTTATTTATACAAACATTAGTGGCTACATATGTGCATACATGTTTCTGTAATCACCCGAGTTGTGGGATTACGTCTTCAGGCCAAGAATTATCGTCAAAAACTGTCATTTCAAACAAAAACATTTTTATTTCGTTTACAAAGTTAGAATGTAACCTGGGTGGGAGTTATAAGCGGGGGGGGGACAAGTGAGGTCTTGGAAGATAATAAACATCTTCTTTTTTATTTCCCTTTCTTTTTATCCATCCCATCTTTTGGTTTTTACGGCATAAGGTACATGAGAATTTAGTATTCTTGTCTTGCAGTCCGTAAATAAAAAACATTTCTTATGGTCACTGAGTACTGACCGGTGTCTTTTAATCTACACCCACCCACACACATATATGTATACACACATACAAACACACGCACACACAAGCTGAATTCACTATAACTTTTTACGTAGTAAAAAAAACGTAGAACTTAGGAAAAGGTAACAAGCGGGTGGGGGGCGGGTAATATAACTATGCGTTTGATAGAAAAAGAGAATTATGTAGTAAATGAATTCATGTCTATTTCTATTTTAGATGTATCATTTGGTGGCAGTGTACATATATATATGTCTGTATTTTGTGTAAATATGTATGTATAAGTGTATTTATGTATGTGTGTATGTGTGTGTATGTATATATGCGTGTGTATGTGTATGTATGTGTAGGTATATGGATGTATATATATATATGTGTATGTATATATGCATATATATATATGCATATATATTTCTGAACTATTAAAATAGGGTATGTATATATGCATATATATATTCATATATATTTCTGAACTATTAAAATAGGCTGTCTCGTATATGATAGTTGTCGCAATGTATATTACAAGAATGTATGGGTGCCTTAGTATATATATATATATATACATATATATATATATATGTTATATATGTATATGTACACCCGTGTGAACTGTAGTGGCATGCTGTTTCATATATAAAGGGGCTACCACACTACTGAAGGAAAAAGGCACCTTATTATTATTGAAAAAGGTTTTTGCATTTGTGCATGCATTGATGTGTTTTCCTGCGTTGTGAGTGAGCGAATTTATGTGTGTCCCTGCGTGTGTGTGTGTGTGTATGTGGGTGTATGCGTGGGTATGTGTTTATATCTATATGTGTATGTGTCTTGTGGAGATTTGGAGACACGAGGGGATGGGGATTTTGTCTGCGCCTGCGGATGGACTAATGTGTGTATGTATTGTGTGTATGCTAGTGCGCGTGTGCGTGTGTGTATATGTGTATATACGTGTATATATGTATGTTTGCTTATATATATATACATATAGATGTGTGTACGTGTGTATGTGCATGTATGTATGCATGTATATATATGAATATGCTGTGTGTATGTGTAGGTGTGTAACTGTATATGTTTGTGTATGTATATGTGTATATCTACGTATATATGTATGTATATGCATATATATATATATATATATATATATATATATATATATATATATATATATGGGTTGATTTGTGGGGATGTGTATCGGTTGGGGTCCACGGGTTTTGTGGTTCCCAATCGTGCAGTCTTATTATTGTTATTATTATTGATATTGGTGGTGTAATTAGTATTATAAATAGTACAAGAATTATTATTATTATTATTATTATTATTATTATTATTATTATTATTATTATTACGATTATTAGTGGGATTAATATTAGTTTTGATATAATAACAGTCAGGATGTATGGTACCCAAGTGTGTACATGAATGTCTGGGTTTGAGATTCCGCGTCTGGATATTACTACGTATGTAGGTATAGATGTAAACATGTTATAACTGTATATGATCATTATATGTCTATGTATGTGTGTATGTGTGTGTGCATATATGCGCGAGTGTAGCAAGGTGTGGGTATTTACACGTATAGTAATATATATATATGTATACATGTAGAGTTTTGATAACTTTCAAGATTTTATGTTTATTTTTATTTTGTTTGGTTATTGGTTTTGTTGTGTTTTATTTTGCTTTGTTTTGGTTTATTCATTTGTTTTATTTACCTTATTTTAATTTTTATTTTGATTTTATTGTTGCGTATTTATAGTTATTGCCTAGTTTCAGTGCGTGTATGTTAGTAAAATAAAACGAACAGCATATATCCGTTTCTGAATATCTGTATTAACGTGTGCGTGTGTCTGTGTTGGTGTGTTTGTGTGCGTGTATACATGTATGTGTGTGAATGGGTGTAGATTAAATGACACCGGTCAGTACTCAGTAACCATAAGAAATGTTTTTAATTTAGGGACTGCAAGACAAGAATACTAAATTCTCAAGTACCTTATGCCATAAAAACCAAAAGATGGGATGGATAAAAAGAAAGGGAAATAAAAAAGATGTAATCTTCAAAGACCTCACTTGTCTCCCCCCCCCCGCTTATAACTCCCACCCAGGTTACATTCTATCTTTGTAAACGAAATAAGAAAATGTTTTTGTTTAAAATATCAGTTCTAGACGGTAATTCCTGGCCTGAAGACGTAATCCCCCAACGTGGGTGATTACAGAAACATGTATGCACATATGTAACCATTAATGTTTGTATAAATAAATTTTATATACCTGCTCTGTTCACTTATTTAGCACTCTTTGGTAGACAAATATTGTTTCATTGGATGTACTTCTAGGAAACTAAACTCTACTGGCTATATATATATAAATATATATATATATATAGAGAGAGAGAGAGAGATAGAGAGAGAGAGAGAGAGAGAGCGCTTCTCGCGCAGTATGTGTAAGAACAATGCTTTTTAGATTTCTATGAAATAATAGGCCCAATTTTAAATAGTCACAAATTATATCCAGATATACTTGTTCGATCTTAATCATTTCTTCAATTTGAATTTTTAAAACCCTTCTAAATTAAGTAAACTTGTTGATGTTTTTCATACTAAATGCTGTTTCTTAGTTCCTCTTAAATAACGAAAGAATTGTGTATCTCTATTTAAATACTTCATTGTCAGTCTTAATAATGCTGTCAAAGTTTTGTTACTGTGTAACATATGTCAGGCCTCTTAGCAGTCATTAATTATAGATAGCTTCCTATTATCTCTCGGTATAGTTTTTCGTCAGTGGTTTCAGATTTTGCGTCTGTATTTTTATTGATGTCATTTTCGACCGGTGTAGAGCGTTTCTTGCATTCTTGCATTCTTGCATTCAAACTTTAATAGGATTTTATCAATGTACTTCCATTTTTTTTACATGGAAGTCACCACTTATCAAGGCCCGGATGCCACTCGGGGATAAGGGTTATTGCGTGTACAGCAATCAATGAAGCAATATATTAGTAATCGTTCGTAATGGAGATCAGTTTAAGTGCCTTACTTAAGGGGGCGGTTTATCAGGAAGTTTTTACCTTGGACTTGAAGACATCCAAGTTGTAGTCAGGTGGGAAACAGGCAAATGGAAGAGAGTTCCACAGGCGCGCACTTCTATTAAAGAAGCTTTGTTCATAGCATTTACGTTTTGATGTGGGCACAGATTGCGAGTGGGGAAAATTACTGACAGAGGTTTCAGCTAGACGGGTTTTTTTCGTGAAAGATTGGCGAGGGGGGCCAGAGATTGAAGCTCATAAGAGTGCATCCCATGGAAATAACGATATAAGACAGTCTCTCAACGTTTAATTCTGTGGGTGAGAAGTTGTAGGGAAGGGAAAATAGCATCACCCACTAAGCTACGATTTATTCCTTTTAATAATTCCTTTTTCCTGAGTAAATTATATGCTCAGAAACCATGATATTTTGGCAAGATCGGTAATATTCTCTGTTTTATTTAATCTGTTTTTAACATTGGATAAGATTATGTTACAATTTGATACAATTAAAACAAAACTATAACCAATAGTTCATTGTCTGTGTTTATAATATACAAACCGTGGTCCACTGAGCATTGTTTGAATTGTTGTTCAATCATATAATCACGAATCACTGTATTCCAGCATCGACCACTCTGTCTCAGACCGTACAGTGATTTGTTAAGCCTTCCCACACAACATTTATTTATCATTATGGATTCCTCCGAAGGGATAATATATATTTCACAGTCTATGGGTGCATTTTAATAGACATTTGATGGATGTTACAGTTATATGGCGATGCAATTTGCAATAAAAATCTCATTATGGTAAGACTTGCAGCCGGTGAAAATACTATACCATAAATCTGAGAGTCTCTTTTAGCAACAAATAGTATCTTGTGCTGTTCAACGTCTGCCACTGTAGTCTTTTTATAAAGACACATAGAGGAGAAATTACATGTTTATCCTTTAGCAAAGGAACTACGGAGATGTATCGTTTTCTGTTAAAGCATCTACTTTGCTTTCTATAATAATTTTCAATTGCTGACAATGTTCTGAATTAATTGCTTAGTTACAGAATTTTGGCGTGTTATCCATAGAATAGCAATGGTCCGCATGATAATCTTTCAAACTGTCGACTACAAAATATCGTGTCGTCTTCTATTTCTTTTTGAGTAACGTGCTCATGAATTTTCGACTTTAACATCATCATCATCATCACTGGCATCATTTATAGTCTTGTGCTCGTCAAAAGCGACTTCATTGCCCTCATTCAGTTTAAGAATTTAAGGAAATATTATTTCATATGAAAGATTTTCTTCTTTGAAATTAAACGTGTCTGTGAATTTTACACATCGGGATCTTTTTATATTATTTTTCTTTTGAAAAAAATACCAAGAAAGCTGGGCGTTTTTTTATCATACCCAAGGAATATAGCTAAACCATTTTAGACATTAAATTTGCTTGTTCTTATCTATAAATACGTTGAACCAAATGCGTGCTTTCTGCTTATATTAAGCTTTCCACCATAGAAATTTTCATGAGATTCTTGTTAGTAGTTTTTATATGACTGATTTTGTATATATACAACGTTCATTAATACATATCCAGCAGTTTGGGGGGAGTTTTCATTCAATGAGTAGACACCTTGCCATTTTAAAATGCGTCTGCTATGATCTTTCCGCAGTTTCGTTTTTCTGGGGTGAATAAGGGGCCGATTTTTCATGTTTGATATGATAAAAGTTCTTTATTAGTGAATTCTGTACCATTGTCAGAGCGAATACACTTTGTTGCACCGTTGGAGGACAGGTCGGCTTATTATATTTTAGTTGAAAGCAAGAAATCAGAAGTGTTCTTTAAGAAATAGACCATTACAAAACAGGAATAAGCGTCTGCAAAATTAAATGCATACCTGAAATTTTATCTACCCATCGGTTCCACGGGACCGTTCAAGTCACAATGTATCAGTGTAGGAATTTCGTGGCCATCTTGTCATGCATCTTGTTGTGGTACATTTCCGTTTTACAATTGTAATTGTACAGACGTCACTGTTAGCCAAGTTCTTTAAAGCGTTTATTATTTATCCGTCAACCACATTCGGAAACTTTTTGATATCTGGAATATTGCAGTGCCCAATAATCTTATACAAAGGCTGTAAATCATGGCAGGATGTTTGTGTTGAGACTAGCCCGTTTAAATAATATAGCCTTCCATTTTCTTTAATACCGATTACAGTTCCATGCGAATGCACCAGTTTTATATTATTGGGGTTAAAGTTTATATTTTACCTTGTTTAGTAGCGGCTTGTTGTGAAAATATATTTTGTTTAAATTTCGTGATTAGAAGAGTATTTTTCAGAATACAGAAACAAATTAACCTTTATTGTTTCTCAGCAAGATGTTAGCATCGACCTTCGTGAAAACGAGATCGTTTACTCGACTGCCGTCGGCTAGTTCTACAAAGTGACTCTGGGGGTTAAAGTTGGGATCAAAATAGATAAAATTCGAGTGCTTCGTAATGACATGTGCCGTTGCATCACAATCGATAAGAAAGTTTCTCGTGTTCGTTAAAGCGTCAAACCTCCATGACAACAAAGAAGTTCGCAAAAGGATCTCTTTACATTTTTAATGGAGTCCCTTTTGAGATTTTTGTATCTACATTGGAAACACTTTTGATTGGGTCCCCAGAATTGTAGCAAACAATGTTTGCCATTTATTTTTAGGAGAAATATTCCTTTTGGAAAAATAATTTAATTTAGGTGATTTTAAGCGGGCATTTTTGAATTTCATCATATTTGTAGATTTGTTTTTTTTATTCTGTGATCATTTTCTCAGTTTCCTCGGAAGTCCTAACTGTTACCTTGATTTCATAAAACGTCATAGTTTTTTTTTAGGCAAACGCCTTAAAATCACTCGGTAATCCTTTTTAAGAACAATGGAGCAAGACATTTTTATGAATTTGCTGTTGTTTCGGCACTTATATTATAATCTGTACGCATGCTGGCTTCCGTACGTTTTCGAGATGTCAGTTCAGTATATAAAGAGATAATTTAGGGTTTTCCTTTGGATAAATATAACTCTCCTAATATGTGCAATGCTTTGCAGCCATCGCACAAGGCTTCCTGTATTACGAGAGATAGACTTCAGTCATCCAAGCAAAGACAGTTGCATTCTTTTCAATATAGTATTGAAATAAATTGTAATTTGCATAACGTTCATGAATTCAATAGCATGTTATATTATTATTCTAATACTGGAAGCGTAAAGTTTTCAGTTCTGAATTTTATTGTTTAAATCTTATTTTTTAACATAGTGTTATGAGCATAGTGAGAGAGTGCATAGCTGTATTCCCAGTTCAATAACGAACAATGTTAGGTCTCCTTGCTAATTTATTTATTTATTTATTTTACTCACTACTTATAAGACATATCGCCACTTAGATGTAATAAGATACTATTAGGACCCATATGAGAATATTATGAAAAAAATGTTGGTTTACATTACATTTAAACTTTTGCGTATACTACAATCAGGAAAGCAGATAGCATGGAGGGAATTCCAACGTCCAGCTGTTCAAAGGGAAAAAAACTATTTGAGTAGAAAGCCGTCTGCCATTTAAGGACCTTAGTAGTAAAGAGGCTAGATTTCGTTGCTCAGTGGGGTTGTCGGGGATATGTACATCGAGGAGGCACAAGTGCTCGATGTTTGCCTTATCTTATATGTTAAATTCAGAAAAAAATCTTCTTTACAAAACTCATTATGTCTGTCAGTCTTTTTTTCAAGCTGCATCTCCTCCGACACGCAATGTTGTTTAACGGCGCAGAGTGAGTAAAATAATTATATTTTCTTGAGTCTTGGCTAACGTAAGTCGACTAAAAGTTCTCTTGTACGCATGCGCAAATATACATTTACACGGTAAAGTTGGTTCAGTTCTTATGAATCTGACCATAGCTAAAACAGCAACAACAGAAGCTAAATATTTTGTTATCGATTTTAACTCATGGCATCTGAGGCATATTTGATTTTAAATTTTTTTTGGAATTATTACCATTAATTGGGTACAATATAATAACTAATAGATAATTGACTCACGTACAATAAATACGAAATCTGCAACGATTAAAATATCATATTTCAGCGTTTCATTGTAAACGTATTTTACGACAGAGCAACGCCGGGCAAACTGTTAGTACTTGTTTAAAAACTTGCTTATTTAGGGATTTAGCTATATCAACAAAAATACCTTTATTTTTTTAAATACTTATTGTGTTGTAATTTTGTCAGTAAGTAATGTAGTGTTTTGTAATTTTCTATAACATTATACATTAATTGCTGTCACACCTCTATGTGTTTTAGTTTAATCTCTATTATTTTGTAACCCTGTTTTCATTTTCTATTTATTTTAAAAGCCTAGCTAAGAAACACAAAGACAGGGGGTAGCAAACATTTTATAAAATATGATTTCGTGTTCGTTCGGTTTCGTTGTAATGAAGTTTCGTTCCGTTTTTTTCGTTAATTCTTATAAATAAGACAACTTCAAATTGTAATTTATGCTCATAGGATGCAATCAAATTATTTGGATTTATTTATGAAATCTTTCATTAATTACTTTATCCAATTACTCAGCCTGATTAATAAATGCGATTTTTTGGGTTGCATTAATTATAATTTTTAATGTATCATAGCTTTTATTTCTGAAGTCTTGGTATGTTTTCATGTGTCATAGTTTTGTTAATCTTTGGTACCGTTTGCCACATATTGTTTGCAATTAATTACTTATAGATGTACGAAGAAAAACGAAAAATGATCGAAATGAAACGATACGCAAAGTTTTGTTTCGTTTTCGTTAGAAAAATGAAAATAAATTAGTAAACATTTGGAACAAAATAGAACTAACCGAAACAAAACGAATCAAACTTCCCTTATAGGTAGGTAACCTTTGAGACATTATTGTGAAATGGCGGACAAAATAAATTCTGCAAGCAGTTAATAATTACCTTATTATCAGTCAAATTATTAACGACAAGGCAAATGCCTTTCTGTCTATCTCTGGCTGGCATATTGGTGTAACAGATCGCGGACGCGCATATAACAACAGGCAACTTACGCATATACCGAGCCGTGAGCGAGGTTACGTCAGAGCGAGAAGGAAGGTAAGAAAAATATTATGAAAAAATCATGGTCCTGAATGGTTAGAGACAGAAGATATAGAGATGTTTCTCTCGTGGGTCGAGGGTGACGGGAAAAGACGCAGACAAAATAAAGAAGGGTATCACGTGTTTCACACCACAGAGTCTTGTTAAGCACACTGTAATAAGAGAAGATATTTTTACCAAGACTGAATGCGTTTTTCTGGAAAGTACCTGTAAATAAATGTCGGTTTTTAACTGTAAAAATTTGTCGGATTCTTTTCTCGTCTTTGTTTCCTTGCGACTGTCCTCATACAATGTGTGGGTTTAAGTGTCGGCATGTAAATGTGTATAACGTTAAATTGGCGTTTAAATTTAAATAAAAAAATAAGGAGAGTTAAAAAAATAACGAAAGCACAGCTGGCTACGCCCTTCCATTTTTTTAAAACAATTATCTTCCTTTCTTGCTGTTTATTAACAAACAATATAAAAAATAATAAATCAGTAAATATTAATAGTGTATTGTTGTAGTATGTTTCATATACTAAGTGTGTAATGATTGAAAGTTAGAAATTTCTTCTTTTTAATGCTGGTGATATGAACTGACGAATACAATTGAGTCACGTTCTGCTAGCAACCAATCAGAAACCTGAGTTACTCCATAAAAAATATTTAATGTTAACATTTTTTTTCTACACGGTGGTCATCACTTATCAAGGCCCGGAAGCCACTCAGGGATAAGGGTTATTGCAAGTACATTACGTTAGTGTGGAGATTTAACGAAGTGTTTACTTAAAGGGGTGGTTAATTAGGAATTTGTTAACGTTGGACTTGAAGACATCCAAGTTGTAGTCAGGAGGGAAGCAGGCAGACGGAACAGAGTTCCACAGGCGTTCAGTTCTAAGAAAGAAGCTTTGTTCATGGAATCTACGTTTTGATTTAGGCACAGATAAAGAGTGGGGAAAATTTTTCACAGTGGATTCAGCTAGACGGGTGTTTTTCGTGAAAGATTGGCGAGGGGGACCAGTGATTGGAGTTCAGACGGCACCTGCCATGGAAATAACGATAAAACAAGGATAGGCTCGCAACGTCTCTTCTGTGGGAGAGAGGTTGCAGGGTAGAGAAAAGGGCATCCCCCACTAAGCCACGAAGTCTATTTTGTACTCTGTCAAGACAGGCTAGGCTGTTTTTAGCTGCTCCTGCCCAGATATGGCAGCAGTATTCCATCCTTGGACGTACTTGGCTTTTATATAGATAGAGAATTGCATCAGTAGTGAGATATCTTCTGGGGCGGTAGAAGGATCACACCATCTTTCCAGCGACCTTGGCAACAGACTTGATGTACGTGTTCCATTTCAGATCAAGAGTAAATGACAAACCCAGAAGCTTGGCAAAACATGGGGCTTCTCCTTGACGAGAACACTCCATCACAATTGATGCCAGATGGGGATCAGAACGTTGATGATGTAAAGATATGAGTTTGGTTTTAGATTCATTATGCATTAACCAGCCAGCTCTTCCCCCACTGAACCACGCGCTCGAGATCAGAGGAGAGAGAATCAAAGAGAACTTTGTCATTTACAGCCTTTGATGTGTTGCCGTAGATGATCGTGTCATCAGCATAGATGTCAACTTTTTGTGTTAAATATTGTTTGCTCTTTGGCTGCAAAAATAATAAAGTCCAGGGCCTTTACACAACATCTGCCCACTGATAATTCTTCATCCTCAGGACTGGTACAGATTAGCTACTCATCGGCAACTATTCTCAAATTAAACATGGCTTCCAAGTTAAGAGATATTAACAATGGAATGTAGCGAGATCACGTTATCCAAAAGATTAATATCCATGTTTCTAATGCCTTTCTCTATTCGAACATTCTTTCTCGCCCCTCTGCCTGAAATCACTTAGAATATGCAACCGATATCGCTGTTAACTTCTATTAGCTCATAAGTAAAGGTACGAAATTGATTGTTTCGTTTAATCTTGTAAAAACAAAGCTCGTGCCCTCCAGTCTTAAGCATGTGACTTAAGCATATTTCGAAGATTTTTTATTCATAGTAATCGTATTGTTTTGTAATCGACTTTGAAACTTTCTGGTATTTGTCTCTCAGCAAATCCATTTCGTAGTTCATACATTAGATTTAATGCTATTTTTGCTTCCTTTAAAGCCGGCTTTATCTACCTTGTTTAGACGTGTGCGAGACAAATGGTGACATGTAAAGAAAATGAAGAGAAAGACAGCGTATTATAGCGATAAAGTGCAACTAATCTTGCTTTGTTTTAATAAACAATAGCTTTGAAAATTCACATCTTTTTTATGTTCAATAATTTACGCTCTACTCAAAGGATGGATAAACATATCCTGTTTCCTCAACTAAATATAAACTCCAACATTTCCCAAATCTAGAACGTGGTAAACATTGTTAGTGTACGTACAAGGTGGAACGATAAAAGTGTCCCCCTAAAGAACACAGCACTACAAATTTATTTTCAAACTTTTATTAAAAAAGTAAATTCAAAAAAACTTGATTATGTAATAGAACTGACATCTATTGAAAGTAGCCACGTTATGGCTCAATCACTGCCTCTAGACTGGCCTAGAACTAGGAGCATGCATTTTCTACAAGCGTCGACAGAAGTTTGGTGAATACTGGGTAGATGGCGCTGTTGTGGGAGGTCATGTTTGTGATGTTCCCGACGTATAAGTAAACGAAGTCGTCCAGCGAGTTCAGGTCGCGGGAGGAGGGTGGCTAGTGAAAGAAGGTTACAAAGTAATAGCACTCTTTCTGAAGCTAAATCTGGGTCTGTTTGGAATTGTGGGTTGGCGCCGAGTCCTACTGCCGTACCCAGGGTCTGCCAGCGGCCATTTGATTGCACTGGTTGATCACCACACAATTCATCACATTCATGTGCACTTACGTGTTGACATTCAAGCCGTTGTAAGTAATAGGGGTCTCATAGCTGATTGATTCACTGAAACTCTAAATACTTAACAACAAACACAAATACTTAACAACCGCAAATAGCTCAGAAGCACTTAAATGCACATTTAAGAGAAATTGACAAACATAAAGAATAAAGTAATATCACAATATAGAACAACAATAATTCGGTACACACTTTAAAAGTAGTTAGAGTTATACCAAGACTCTCAAGTGGGCATAGTTCCCACTATGTATAAAACATACCTTCCCTTGTCAAGGCCGGGACTCGCTGTGTGTGTGTGTGTGTGTGCCTCCAGAGTAGTAACTCTCCCGTGTACATCTTAACCAGTGCTCTTTGCCCATATTCCCCTACATGATCCTCACTTAACACCCCATCAAAGACAAGAATCGTGGACAAAAATGTTGTTTTCGTCGCCCTGTGCACATTCCTGTTATTCGTGACAATCCAGCGAAACATTTTGAGGGTGCTGACAATGGTCCTATTATAATAACTTTGATCTGAAGCAAACATCAGTTATATAGCAGCACATCTCTGATCTCGTTCGTTTAACATAGTGTAACTCTCCGACATGAGAGACGGCTCCTATCGTTCCTGGGATTTGTACACCAGTGGCTAACAGGTAGATAAATTGCACTAAAAAAAACGGTTTTTTATATAACAGAAATTAAACCATGTCATCTATTCTAAGATTATAAGTCTCCATCAACTGCGTCACGGGCCCCGAAGATACAATTGAAGATTCAGCATCCATATCCCGTCGCAGTTAACAACCTGACGAATGCCAGAAGAATAGTTGGCCGAAACTTCGTGAAACAACTACTGTAAAAAAAAAAAATAAATAAGAATAACAGGCCGTAAATAAATTATAAATAAATATAAGAAAATACGACTTTGGTATATAAGGGTCGTGGAATGACATTCCTTTGCAAAAGATCTAGTTAATTTTATTAATTTTTAACATTCATGTTCATTAATTACCTATTAGTCTTTTCGGTTTTTTGATAGGATGATAATTTTTAGTAAACTATTACGTGTAATTATATTCATGCAGATAGTCTAAATGATTTCTACTTGTGTAATCTTTGCGTAAAAAGGTTATTGTAAACAGAAACCTTTTTCTATGCATGCGTATATATATATATATATATATATATATATATATATATATATATATATATATATATATATGTTTGTTTTAAAAAATTGCCTACCAAACCTCGCTATCAGTTTTTGGTTTACAGACATAAAACTATATATACATACGGAATTCGAACGCATGCGAAACTTTATATTTTGGTTTTAGCCGGGGAAAAAGCAAACAAAGGTTTAAACATTTTTTAAAAGTGGAATTTGCCAGGTGAAATCGAGCCAGGGCATTCCGAATTTGCATGCGAAACGTAATAGCTATTGGGTTATGTTTTAACTTTTAGTCTTGAAGCAAACATGTCTTCCCAGTTCAGGCATTAATTTCAAAAGAAATAGTAAATCGTAATCTAAATGTTTTGGTTTCGATTCACTGTGGTGGCTCACGAGTCATTTTTTTATCATTACTATATATTGGATCCAATAAAATATAATAATAAATAAAAAATCTTTATTAATCAAAATATCATATTTAAGCATGTTTTACGATCGGGCAATGCCGGACAGCCTGCTAGTGTTAAATAACTTCAACCTTGCTTAATATATTATCCAGCAGATCCTGTTTTCTACAATATAGAGTTAATGTTTACCTTTTACCACTTCGATCAATGTGCATTACTTCTTTAAAGAATACAATGTACAGAGCGTCCTAGACATGTTTGGAGGGTTTTGTTCTTGCTTTGTTTTCTATTCATATAAAGAATCTTAAACGTTGGCATGAACTTTGGCATGAACTTGAGTTTAAGTCGGCATCGTTAAAAGCGCAACAGTTTAAATATATTAATCGTATTAAAATAAAGGTGTTACTGGTGATTGTTGCATTTTATAAGAAAAATCAGTGATAAAGATTGCAGTCAAATATATCGCTTTCAGAAAAGGAAACATTTACCGATGACGCACCTGCATAGATAATTGAGTTAGATCATTTTAAAAGTTAACTGGAATATCCAAATCAAATTTGAAACCGACTCAAGAGACGTCAAAGTAAAATGGCAAAAGGAAAGCCAAGAACTAAGCACGTCACATGTAAAATCAGACTGGAATCTTTCAACTTTAGCTCTAGATGCACTTGTATGTGTGCATCAAATTGTAAGGTGTGTGTGATTTCTCACACGCAAGAACAAAAACGTCACCGTGCATTGTGTGCACAGAAATGCATTCGCATATGATGCTATATTACATGACGACCTCTACAATTATCACTTCGTATGTTCATGCGTGGTTGCCTGGGAACAAGAATGCACTCACTTGAGATAAAAAAAAAAATTGCCTATTGCCTTGGGTAGTGCAGCGGTTCTTGTTGCTGATAGAAACTGCAACAAAAGACGTCCTGTTTTTTTTTTTTTAATTTCTTTTCAAATGAGACCCCATAAGTTTAGTTTGAATCGGCAATCAGAAAACGATGAAAAAGAAAAGAAAATTCGTATTATAATGCATAATAAGATAACAAAATGATAAACTACTATTATAATAAAATGAAATAACACAAAAAATATATCATAAAACAAAGGATAACAATGAATCTATATAAAGGCAGAATAATAGCTAAATCTCGATGACTAAATTATTATGAAAAATTATACTACCGAGCGGGATCTGTGGAAATTCCACAGCGCCAGCTTTCATGTGTAATATATTGCTGCTGGGCATTCTGTTGAAGTTCAACGTAACTGAAGACTCAGCGATATTATTGTAGCTGTTTTCTTTAAACTGTAAAAGTATTTACCTAAGTAATCTGGTTTATCTAGTGTCAAAATATATCTTATTATTACGGTTTTTCGCCAATATCCATATAGGAGTATGTGACATATTTCCATTGCATGCACACCCGGAGCGAACAGAAATCCCTACGATATAATGATATACTATCTTTAGACAGAACAGATACACCCCTTGCGCCCAAGCCAGCAGACCAAGAAGGTATATTTTACTTTCACGTGCATTTTTTTTACACTGCGTCTTCGGTGATCGGGAGATCCTATTTATTAAATAAAAGGATATAAGAAGATAAAGTACTACGGATATTAAATTAGTGTATATATATATATATATATATATATATATATATATATATATATATATACTAATTTACTTTTTGTAGCATGTTATACGCTTCTATACTCGATTTAAATAAATAGGATCTCCCGATCTAAGAATTTATAATCCGGTTGCAGTGAAACACGTACGTTCATATATTAAGTGCACTACGTCCCCTGCCATCTGTTTTTGGGTGTCTCGATGGCAGTATTGATGCAAATAACGTAGCCAGACAACATAACAGATGGTACATCAGGTTAAGGGAATGGACACCTCGTTAACATAAGAGGCAAAGGAAAGGTTACGGTCGAGAAAGAGGGACGAACTGGTACAACACATGGGTCCCACATGACAGCGGATAGCTTGGGACAGAGTGATGGCTAAAGTTCAAGGTGGGGCTATTTATTATAATCGATATTAATTGATTGATTGATTAATATATAGAAAAGAATATATGAATAATGAACATGAAGTTTTGTTAAAGAACGCAAATATAAAGGTCAAAATAGAAGAGCTTTATTTACTGATATAAGAAAAGAATAATAATAATGATAATAATAATAATAATAATAATAATAATAATAATAATAATGATAATACTACTTATAATAATAATCGCATATCTACAAGTTCTATACCCGCACATCCTTCATCCCCCATACATTCACCACCGCACCTCCCAATAAAAAAGTGACTCCAAAGAGCTGAGAAGGGTAAAAAAAGGACTGACAGACCGAAGAGCGAGCGACAGCCAGACTTCGGTTGGACAAGCGCAAAGAGAACTGGGACTTTGGGGAGGCTTAGTGCCACTCAAATTCCAGTATAAACCAATGGACACTGCCTGCGAGAAATCAATGGTAAGAGGTTGTTGCGATGATGTAGATTCATTTGCAAATGCTATCGAAAGAAGTGGCGAGAACTGGACGTCGGGGAAGACTTGTTGTCACTCAACCTCCAGAGAACACCACAGGTTTCCAATCAGATCGTTTGTTGACTTGTGTGAAAGCTCCATGTGAGCCAATAATAATAATTCTGATTTCGTTTATCAACGTCTCTCTGGAAAGGGATGGGATTTATTCCCTCAATCCCGGTTTCAAACCAGGAGATTCAAAGATGAAGGGTTTTCCTAAGGATGTTGGTGGTACCTACAACAGCAAAGGTCTGAAGGCCGACTAAAACATTGGGGATTTGTAGTTTTTTTCCAGACGACTTGATACTACTCCTAGTTTACCAGCCTAGTTTACCTACTCCTAGTTTACCATCTACGACCGGGATTATTTGTGTTTTAACCCCTTGTATACGCCTTATCTCCAAGGCCAATGGAGCATAATCGCCCCACTTCTCATTGTCCTTCTCTCTCACATTTCTCTCCCAGGGTACTTAAAAGTCTACAATCTGCCAGTTTTTTGAGACCTTGTCAATGACGACCAAATACGGACGATTATGCTTCAATAGCTTAGTCGTTATGACACTATTGTTCCACCATACCTCTACCTTGCCATCCTCCCTTGTTCTCACTTCATCAGGCACTCCCTCAAACAATTTCTCAGCACACTTCACCCCAACCTTCTTACAGACCTCCCATTATATCCGGAGTCCTATACGATCGTATCTTTTGCGGTACTCTCTCTGGGCCAGTTCACTACACCCTGCTGCAAGGTGGCAATTGACTTCGAGGTCTTACAATCATCCGACATTTTGCAGCAACTTCCTCTCCTAGAACGACTTTTTTGAACAATCATGTTCCTAATGCCTTATCTTGTGCTGCCCAAACAAAAGCTTCAGTACTCTTAGCCAGATACATAGCTCCAAGCCATTGCCATGATCTTACAACAGCCACTTCTGCTATATACTGGAAGAACCTTCCATGCTTTTTCTTCCTAGCAAGTTCCTCAGCTCTTTCTCTATCCATACGTTTCACATAATCAGCCTTGGTCTCACATAATAATAACAACAACAACAACAACAACAACAACAACAACAATAATAATAATAATAATAACAATAATAACAATAACAATAACAATAACAACAATAATAATAATAATAATAATAGTAATAGTAATAGTAATAGTAATAATAATAGTAATAGTAATAGTAATAGTAATAATAATAATAATAATAATAGTAATAGTAATAGTAATATATATATATATATATATATTTAGTAGAAATGGTAATTAATAAAAACCTCAAAAAGTGCTCAATACTGCTGTAGAGTAAATATGCGGTTTATTTTTTATTACCGTATCGTTCTGTTAAGTTACATTATTGTTTCAGCTACCCGGCCGTTTTTTTTTGGTCACCTGTAGCTTCCTCAGACTTTTAGAGAAAGTTTCTGTAAAAGTCTGAGGAAGCTACAGACGGCAAAAAACGGTCGGGTAACTGAACCAATAATGTAACAGAAAGATACGGTAATAAAAAATAAAACTAATATATATATATATATATATATATATATATATATATATATAATTATATATATATATATATATACATTTATTTATATAATTAACCCGCTTCACACTTACATGCTACGCACGCAAAAGTTGCTAATCAGACATTCTGATCAATGCCATACTGTAGATATCAGGCGCAGCTACTGTTTTTAGACATAATTAATGTACATACAATAATAGAAATGCAGTGCACTAGCCGTAATATACCGTAATAATGTGAACGTATCCGTTAAGACTCATTAAATGGTGTCATTAAAATTTTATTTAAAGTAAAACAAATCATTACTAACCCGTCTGATGTTTAGAAAACAGGTCATAATATATTTTTATTATAAATGTAAAAAAACACAACAACAATTAAAAATATAAAAACAAAACAGTTCATAAACATATTTTTATTATAAAGGATATAAGTTCGTTACAAAATTTCAAACAAAGATTTAAATAAAACTTTTGTTTTTATATCTGTATTAAAACAAACATTATATACATTTTTTATCATCCGTACTTTAAAATATGCCGGACGTCACTTCTGTCGAATGGCTTTATAAACAAATAAGTTTTAATCTAACTAAAGACCAATATTTATATATTTGTAGGGGTGCTCAGTTCTTAATGCAATATCCTAGTAAATCGATTAGCCATTATTAGAACAACTCGATGTTTCAGGCCAAATTCAGCGAATTTAACAATTTCAATCAGGATAGCCTCCCACTGAAAAACCTCGCACGTGCTTATATGCTGGCAAAAGACTGCAGTGGGATGCGGAATGAATTGCGAGTAATTACTAGTATATACCGAGTTGAACAAACAAAATGGTGTTTTATATATTATGATCGAGCGCGTAGTCGTTCTATAACAAAAATTCCAAAAACATTACCTATGTATAAGTCGATCCCTTAAACATAACCTTAAAATCGTCTCTTTGATACACAAGTATACACGGTAAGTATAATTTAAAATCAAATGCAAGATTAAAATGATGTTTGTTTCGGAAAAGCAACACATTTGCCAAGAATTCAATTGTGCATCTTTGTTTGGATACAGGTTGATGTATTTAGAGCCTCACACCGTAAATATCCGCAAGAAAGACACGAATCTTTCAAATAATTCATGCATAATTTCAGTCATCATAACAAGGGGATGGTGATTTTTTTTCTATGATATGTAAGCTCACTATGACATATTAGTTTTTGAACGCCTCGTCTATATAATTCATTCCAAAACATATTAGTTCTAATTAATGTAAATACGACAATAGTCAGTGCGTGTTCTGTCATTTATTTATTTTTATTTTTTTTTTGTTAAAAATACATGAATTAATCTTTCTATTAAATCCGCATTTTACATAATAATTGCGTTGTTGTTTCACCGGTTGACTTATCTTATACTAGCAAGACGCCCGACGTTGCCTGGTCGTAAAATACGCATAATATGATATTATAATTAATACAGAAACCGAGACATGTGCATAGGAATATCATTTTTTTTTTTAATTTTAAACCGTTACCTTCTTTAATAAAAAAAGGGGAAAATACTCGAGCTAAGATTGAAACCAAAACCTAAAAGCACTCGGTCAAGTCAGATACCCATTAGACCAGTGTGTCACACCGCTTGAAAGGTGTTTTCAAACTACTTATTCTTAACATAATGAATCCGTAATGTGAACCATTCACGCATGCGCAATCCTGAAACGGTTAGCAAACAAATAAAAGACTGACGACTCCCACGCATAGATTTTCTTTATTTTGACCCATTCGCAGCCCTTTCTTTTTGATGAAAACAGATTAAAATGTTTCCACATGGTTATATATCCTATACACCAAATTTCAAGTAAGTAGATCAAAATTCGTTGAGTATATAGGTTGAGGAGTATCCTCACACACATTCTTAATTTTATAGATCCACAGATAACAGATACTCCTAGAATGAATCACATGGAGAGAGTAAATATAAGTGAATTTTATATTATGGGCCAGTCGACGATTTGAACACGGAACGTCGAATCTCCAGTCTTCATCGCACTTACTTCTACAAAAGTTTCTTCACAGAAATCTCGTAGTAAACCGTTTCATATTTCACTTTCTCTTATATTTAACTTTCCTGATTTTATTGCCCTTCGGCTGAAATCAGTCGCTTCGCCTTCATTTCTGATTCCTTATCTTTACAGCAGTTTTGCTAATTCAATACTTTTAATTCTCCGCTTTTTTTATTTCATGGTTTGCCTGTCCGTTTTGATATAAAAAAATATGACCGACAATCTGATTTCGTCGATGCAGAAGCAGACGCGATTCTCAACAGTCATTAAATATTTAATTTGATAACTTTGCCATAATCTAATCTCTCGTTGGCATTAAACAACCAACCCATCGCGTACTTCTTGTCAAACGCGAAAGATTTAGTCACTCAAATTCAATTAAAACAAAACAAAAAGATTGGAAAATTGAAAACGCACGCATAAGTTTTAATAAAACGCTATTTGTCTTTCTAATTTTTTTTTTATTTAAATAAAATAAAAAAAAAACATACAAGTAAAGGCAACTTGAAACCAACGCGTTTAGTTGGTATTAACTTGCTTGCCACAGCAGTAAGTCTCTCCTGGAAGTATTCCGCTTTCTAATTTTGGACAAGCAACGAAGTAGTGCTAAAGCTGCTCCGTCTAAATATCTTGGTCTTTATATGGCGAACTAAAGGAGCTTGTTTATTTATTACACAAGCAGTATAGCACTAAAATGTATTTTATAATTCTCCTGTGAAATCTAGAACGACGGGACATCAGCTCTCCTAGTAATCCCTTCCTCTGTGGGTGGCAGTTATATATATATATATATATATATATATATATATATATATATATATATATATATAAATTTATTTATGCAAACATTGATGGCTACATATGTGCATACATGTTTCTGTAATTGCTCGTTATTGGGGAGATTACGTCTTCAGGCAAAGAATTACCCTTGAAACTGAAATCATTGAGCACTTTCTGGTAGACACATGTTGTTTCCTTGGATGCACTTCTAGAAAACTCTACTTCCATAATATATATATATATATATATATATATATATATATATATATATATATATATGAGTTTCTGTGTGTGCGCGTGTGTGTGTCTATATATATATATATATATATATATATATATATATAATAGACTACCCGTGAGCCGTTGGGTCAGTATGTTATATGAGCTATGGAATTAATGTATGAGCGTGACACTTGTGACGTAAAGAAAATAGTTTTTGTAACATAAGAGAAACATTTCTATGAAAGTATATTGAAATGAAAAAAAATATATAGATAGATCTCTATGAGTCGTTCTCTTTATAATTGTTTATTTTTGAAACAAAAACTCATAGCCATTGAATTATAAGTGGTTTGCCATACTCATAGGTTAATGTGCACTGATACCATAATACTTACAATTAAATCCAAATGTTTATATATCTTTTAATTTTAACGCGAAAAAAAGACAACTGGGACGGTGAAGACGTACACACTAAAACAATACATTGTAAAATGCTCTTATGGGTGTCAACGGGTTAAAGTAGATTTATTTGTGAGAAAATTGCGTTAAAATAACTTAAATGTAATACTGAAATGAACCATGTAAAAGAAAGCAGAAAGTATTAACAATTGTTCATTTGGATAATTTAAACGCGAAAAAATGGGACTCTGAAAACGTACACAGTAAAACAATACGTTGTCAACGGATCAGAGTTGATTTATTTGTAAGAAAATGGCGACAGTGTACTTGTAATACAGAAGAGTTCCAAATATCCTCACCCTTCCCATGTTAAATAATAACTTCTTAATAATAAATTTAATAGTTCAGTGCGCAGGTAAAATTCTGCAAAAGTCGTGATTTGTGTTTATTTGTGTACGCTGTTATAGGTTTAAATCTATATGCGCATGCGCAACGGGAAGTCGTAAACCGGATGTTGGGTTACAACGCCCGTTACAAGGTCATTTGATTTTTATAATTATATATATATATATATATATATATATATATATATATATATATATATCAGTCGCAATACCTAAGATCAATGCGTCGCAACGTTGCTTTTGTGTTTATATTTTCTTCTTTTTGATATCGGTGGAAACTGTTTTCAATCAACAGATTGACAAATAGTTGTGATCAGGAGAACTTCCTGAAAACATAATTATATTGTGATACCGTTTTGTTGAAGTTTATCATTTGGTGTATGAAATAAATGTGTTAGAAATTTATCTGTACGTAAATGCATCAACTTGACTGAATAAAAACAAATAAATATGTGTGAGTAAATTAGCGACTATCTGTAAAACTTTTATTCCGAATAACTATGAGCTCATATAAAACTAGAGTTTCCACGAATAAAGCATGGTGGTTGAGGGAAAAACACAGCAAACCACTAACATTTACATTGAAATTTGTTACCCTTCTGGGCTTGAGGAAGCTATATTCATTTCTCAACTATACATACAAAGACCCACACTCGAACAATAACTTTTGGCTGGTATTGACTTGCATGCCACGACAGTGAGCCTCCCCTGGAATCGTTATACTTTCTAGTTGTAGACTTACAATGTAGTAGTGCTAAAACTACTACGTCCAAATATCCGGTTCTTTAAAGGACGCAGTATCACAGATAGGTCATTCGACAAGTTTAATATAGCTGAAATACAGTTTATAGGTCTAAGAAAAAAATCCAGGAAGTCTGGACGTCAATCTTTCACGTAATCCCTTACTCAGCGTGTGGCAAGACCCGCAAATCGATTAGTTACAACGATATCTGCGTCCTGCATTTCGTTTAGCTTTGTTGCTTTTTGATATCCTTAGTAACCGTCTTCAAGCTGCAGATTTGCAAATACTTGCGATCGAAAGAGCTTCATGAATAATATTCCTGAGGTACTAACGTCGTTGAATATCACCCTTTGGGGCATAAAATGAGCGTGTTTAAAGTCATGTGTCCGTAGATGACTCTGCAGCTGTATTCACGTGAATTAATAAAAATAAATTAACATGCTTGAGTCAGTTCCCCTTAAGTAATCCAATTTACACAATTTGGACGCCTAACGCTTGCTATGATATTATCCCATTGACTAATGCACACTTTTTCAACCCTTATTCTCTAGTTGCCTCTGGCCCTTGATAAGTTGTGATTCCTATGTAAATAAAAAACTAAACATTTTACTCCGATAGTTTTTTTTTGCGGATCAACTACCTTTGTAATTTTTTCCATATTCAATATTTTCTTCACTGTATCTATAAATTAAGGGCATGCACTTTACTGTTCCCCTCATTAGCATGTTCTTTAAATGAACGTGAACTGTTAGATGCGTTCCAAAAGTAATAACCCCATGTTTAATTCTGCCCTAGTCGATCAGAACGAATTGTTACGTGTATTGAAATTAGGGAGTCGTGATCTGTCAGTTTCCTCTCTCTGTTTTAGAGATAAACAACATGACACTCTAAGAACTCAACCAAAAGAAAAACTAAATTGACAAAACGTCAAGCTATATTTTTTTACAATTATTACACTGTATGATATTTACTATGTTATTCTCATTTTAAAAACTGAAAAATAATCAAACAAGTGCTAATAGCAAAAATAGAACAGATTAAAAACGAGACACAAAAAAAGCACATTTCCCTCTTTTTAAAAAAATCAATTACCGTCGGAGAAATTTCCATTTGTTTAGCGACCAAAGAGTATGAAATTGCTAAATAAGGAAAATATTTTTCAGTTCATATGACAACTTTTTATACAAATCAGGCACAATTTTACACCTTCGAGACAGGTTAAAAAAAAATTAAAATAATAAAAAATAAAAAAATCAATAAATAATTAAAAAACAACACACGTATTATAGGAACTGGGAATCAAGGGTAGGGCTACCTCCGGTGTGCATATACCCCATTACTCCACCTGGATGATGGGATGTGTCTCCTAGCGGCTTCGGCTGCAGGGAGACAGGGTAGTACCAGTCAAGGATTCGTCACTTGACACTCAGCCCAACAGGTGAGGGGCCGGGAACAGGCGCAGCACCTGTTGGACTGAGGTGCACCGCCTGGGTAATACCTAGGAGGTCCACCCTCCCAGGCCATTTTTATTGCTTGCTGCCTGAGGCGCCTCGACCGGGGAATGCCAACGGGGTTATTCAGGCAATTTTTAAAATTGCTGGAGTGCCCCTTCTTTAGGGGAGCCTGCGGGGTTCCCACTTTCCGGCCTTGTGCCACATAATGTTGATATGGGCAGCAAATAAATATCTACCCTCCGGTGTGCTTCTGAATGAAAACTTTAGTTAGAATCAAGCATAGACGAACAAAGGTATAGGGACGAGGATGACCATGGACACGCCTCCCAAATTTTTAGTGGCTCTGTGCCTAGTTTTTTGTTTGTCTTCTGTTTTGTTTGTAAACTTTCAGAGTGAATAAAAAATATATATGACTCAACCACATGTTGTGAAGTTAAGGGGCGTCCCCTTCTCGTTGCTCGGCATATCACTATAGGATTTCTTTTCTCGTGTCTGTTTTCCGAATTTTTTCTGGAATGCACATCGAACAAGGGTCCATGATTCAGTTTTTGCAAATTCAAGCACACAAAACACATTTTCTTGTTGAGTGAAAGCCATTACTGGATCTGAAACAAAAAGGAAAGAACGACTTTTTATTAAAAAAATATGTTTGCAAATTTATTTCATTGCTTAAAAACACACACACGCGATATGATTTTGGAATCTTAGATAGGACGACCCTCCCCCGGTGTGTTTGAGGGGTTGTGGTGAATGAGAACTTTAGCAAGGATAAAGCATAGACTAGCACAGGTAAATTGACGAGGATGATCATAGACATCCCCTTCCCAATTTTTGAATGGCCTTGTGCCTAATTTTTTGTTTATTTCTGTTTTGCTTGTAAATTTTTAGAGTGAATAAAATATATAACTCAAAGTGTAGTATCTCTTCTGATACTGCACTTCAATTTTTTCTCACTATTTTTGGTCTCGGCTAATGGACTGAAACATTTTTTTTTACTAACCAGAGTGCCCCTTTTTTGGGGAGCTGGTTTCCTCACACATTAAACACCGACCTTGTGTTTAACTCTACCTCCGTGAGAAAAATATGTCACAGGTGATTATAGCTAGAAGTCTATTTGAGGAAAACGGCTAAGGAGTATAGCAGGGTAACACTAAATATAAAAACTTGACTATTAGCTAAACTGGAAAATTACGATTATTAAATAGACAGAAAGAAAATTGTTTAAATTGAATGCGAGAATTTAATTCACCTTACGTTTACTGGGTACTATATAATAAATAAATAAATAAATAAATGTCTATATGCGTAAACAACGAGAGTATATTATAGCCACAAAATAAAACAAATATAAAACACATAAAAATAAACCCAATTACCCACCTTACACAAGAAAACAAAACTAAAACAAAACTAAAAACAAATTTACACAAAATAAAAACATCAACAACAAAAAATACATATATTTATAACAAACTAGTATAAATATATATATATATGATAATTATTATAATCATAAAAGGAGGTAAACTAAGGTCTAACAAAGTTATCTCCCCCTCCCTCACACAATAAGTCACGTGAATTTTTACTGCTATACTATCATTGAAAAAATGAAAACAAACCTTAGCCGAATAATAATAATAATAATAATAATAATAATGATAATAATAATAATAAATTATACAATATTATATATATATATATATATATATATAGCCAATGCTTATAAAAAAAAAAATAAGTAAATAAAATAAAATTACCCCCCAGCTCCATACGGTTAAACTAACCACACCTTTCCTGCGGTCCTGACATCTTTCTGCAGTCCTGT
>NC_136492.1:9973802-10011302 GCF_053919585.1 Euprymna scolopes | reverse complement strand
TCGCTAGCGGTCTAGAAGGCACTTTTCGACGCCTACTGCCACCCCCACATGGCGGTAGGCGCAAAACTGGAAAATCGCCGACCAGAAATGTCGCTTCGTATAATCGACGTTTTTTTTGACCACCCATTTCAGGTGTCGGAGCCGGGTCTGGACGCAGACCAGCACCACTTCTGGGGTTTCACAACCTCCCATCTTGTTCGACATATGTTGTAAAGGAGTGCGTTCGAGCGACGGGGGCTGTCGGTAGGCGGCCGTGGGTTGCATGTGTGCCCGGGACAGCACCCCCATCCAACTAAGGGGTGCCCCGCCGGGGGCAAGGGGGACCTCGTCCAGTTCGGCCGGGCGCTTCCAGACGCCTACCGACACCGGTCAGGTCGGCGAGGCTCCCGGCGGCCCCGAGCGGGACCACAGGTTGCGGAAGGCGTCGAAGTGAGTGGAAATTCTGGCCGAAAACGGATTACAACAAATTTCCCAGATATGCACCCTGTATATCAAATTTCGAGTCTGTGGACTAACAATTAACAGAGTTATTGTGTCGGCAAATGTACACAGACACAGACAAACAGACACACACACACACACACACACAGAAACAGACAGCTGCCTTAAGGAGAAGTGCTTTCCGACCCCCTGGAAGACCTCATCAGTTTGCCCTGTATTTAAGAATTGAGGTGATAAGTCATCTCCCTTTCAGTACAGACCAATAAGTCTCCTCTGTGTTATGAGTAAGTTGCTGGAATCAATATTAAATAGAGAAATAGTCAACCACCTCAGCAGGAATAACCTTCTTAGTGACACTCAATATTGTTTCCGCTCTGCAAGATCTACCGCAGATGTGCTGACGGTTATATCCCACAAGATTAGTGAATCTCTTGACAAAGGCTTCCTTTCTAGGGCAATTGCTCTTGACATATCAAAGGCCTTCGACAAGGTATGGCATAAGGGTCTACTTCACAAGATTTCCAGCTACGGTATAACTGGAAATGTTTTCTCAATCATTAAATCATTTCTCTCCGATAGGCTCATAAGAGTAGTGGTAGATGGACAAAAATCGGAGGCCTGAAATATAAATGCTGGGGTCCCTCAGGGGTCAATCCTGGGCCCAACTCTCTTCCTGATCTACATCAATGACCTCCCTAAACACATACTTAAATCATTCGTTGACATCTATGCTGATGACACGACCATCTACGGTAACGCATCAAAGGCTGTAAACGACAAAGTTCTCTCTGATTCTCTCTCCTCTGATCTCGAGCGCGTGGTTCAGTGGGGGGAAGAAGTGGCTAGTTACCTTTAATGCATCTAAAACCAAACTCCTATCCTTACATCATCAACGCTCTGATCCCCAGCTGGCATCAATTGTGATGGATGGCTCTTGTCTGGGTGAGGCCCGTGTTTTGACAAGCTTCTGGGTTTGACCTTTACTCCTGATCTGAAATGGAACACGTACATCAAGTCTGTTGCCAAGGTCGCTGGAAAGATGGTGGGATCGTTCTACCGCTCCAGAAGATATCTCACTACTGATGCAGTTCTCTATCTATATAAAAGCCAAGTACGTCCAAGGATGTAATACTGTTGTCATATCTGGGCAGGAGCTGCCAAAAACAGCCTATCATGCCTTGACAGAGTACAAAATAGACTTCGTGGCTTACTGGGGGATGCCCTTTTCTCTACCCTGCAACCCCTCTCCCACAGAAGAGACGTTGCGAGCCTATCCTTGTTTTATCGTTATTTTCATGGCAGGTGCTCGTCTGAACTCCAATCCCTGGTCCCCCCTCGCCAATGTTTCATGAAAAGCACCCGTCTAGCTGAATCCACTGTCAAAAATTTCCCCCACTCTATATCTGTGCCTAAATCAAAACGCTGATTCCATGAACAAATCTTCTTTCTTAGAACTGCACGCCTGTGGAACTCTGTTCCGTCTGCCTGCTTCCCTCCGGACTACAACTTGGATGTCTTCAAGTCTAATGTTAACAAATTCCTAATGAACCGCCCCCTTAAGTAAACACTCCATCAAATCTCCACACTAACGTAATGTACTTGCAATAACCCTTATCCCTGAGTGGCTTTCGGGCCTTGATAAGTGGTGATCACTGTGTAAAAAAAAAGAAAAAATAAAAAAAAAAGAAAAAATAAAAAAAAAAGAAAAAATAAAAAAAAAAGAAAAAGACGGACACTTTCACTTTTATAGATAAATAGATATATATGCGGAGATAAATGGCTTGATCTGCCAAAGATTAACTGCTTGACATTGTGGAGACATCTGCTCCCTGCATGATATTATTCATATTTGCATTTTTCCTGGAATTTAAATTAATAAGTTTTTACAACTCCTTGGTGGTTAATATAACTGCGAACTACAATAAATTAAACAAAAGAAGATATTAGATTAGCACATCCCTTTCCAATGGGAATTTAATTGCGGCTTTAAGCGATTGAGGGAAAACCAGATTAAATTGCAAAAGAAGATGTTTACTTGACGGTCGTAAATCGCCTAAACGACCACAATCACATATACTTTATTATGTGTCATTGCAAAATGTGTAGTTCACTTCTGGAAGGTTCTTGAGGTATATTACTTCTAAACGCAACTAACTATGCATACTGCTTTTTAAGGCTTAATCATTAGGGAATAAAGTTCTATACGGCGTGATCTCTCTCTCTCTCTCTCTCTCTATATATATATATATATATATATATACTGTACTGTTTCTCTGTATCACAACTCATCAGTTCGGCTAGCACAGCAACTATCTCGAGTAGAGATTGAAACCCATCCACCTAAACGACAGTCAAGGGTTCTCACAACTACGCTATTCGGTTTCTGCTGTGTAGGTAGTTATTGACGAGGTTTTGAAATCATTTAAATGCCTAAGTTCGATTTGTTTAGACAAAGGGCATTGCTTAATATGATAATGGCATCAATTTTGTTTTATTGCGGACTATTATCCTTATCTTTTCTTAGTTGGATAATAGTCCGCAATAAAATACAATTAATAAATAATACTCATCTCAATAATGAATTCCAAGTATAAAATGATAATGGCAGTTTTGTATATCACATCAGAACTTGATCAACCCGAGATAGAGATCATAAAATAGTTTTTACTGTTTATATATATATATATATATATATATATATATATATATATATATATATATGTGTGTGTGTGTGTGGGTGTGTGTGTGTGTATGTGTGTGTATGTATATATACATATATTGTATTTTTTTAAATATAAGATTCAGCCACTGTGATGAGAGATAGACGACGAAACAAGAGTCAGTGGATAGTTATATATATATATATATATATATATATATATATATATATATATATATATATATGACACTCCTCCATATAGGGGTACTAAATTGATTAAAAGGGAAAATTATTCCCACCTCGCATTTAGGTAAAAATGCACTTTCGTAAATATTTAATTCCAAACTTATCGCAAGAATAAAAGCAAATAACATCTATCTATCTATCTATCTATCTATCTATCTATCTATCTATCTATCTATCTATCTAGCTCCTCTCTCTCTCTCTCTCTATCTCTATCTCTGTATATATATATATATATATATATATATATATATATATATATATATGATTACTTAATTTAATCACATAAATTAATATACGAACGTAAAAATTTATGCGTAAACTGTATTTACTTCAACAGTACTCAATACGTAGACAGAGCTAGGTAGTATGTTGCCATATATACGCTAAGATTCACGCTAGGATTCATCAGACTTATAATATAAAGCTGAATGTGTGTGTGTGTGTGTGTGTCTGGTCACGAATAGGTTCCTATATGGTTGACTATTATAGAAAACTGATCACATATAATGATAGAACATGTATTGAGACACGGGAATGGGTATGTTTGATCTGGGAGAACGGTGGTTCATTAAAATTGTGGGGTCTGCCTTCGCGCCTGGTCCACAGATATTTAAATAAAAAATGTAAAATTATAAAAAAAAAAACGTTTACAAGTGTTTTTGATATAGATGTACATAAGAATACTTTGATAAGTATGTTTTAACTTAAATAGGGATGGTATAATAAAATTGTGGGGTCTGCGTTCGCACCTGGCCTCCATAGAATAGAAATAGGCACACACTTTAATAAAGACTTTTCATATCTATCTGCGTAAGTATACTTTGATAATTATGTTTCAGATTTAAGAAATATGGTATAATAAAGTTATGGGGGTGTTCGTTCGCGCCTGATCTCCATAGAATGTCACAAAGTTTAATAAGTTTTTTTTTTTTTAATAAAGATCCACAGAATATTGTGATAACTGTTTCAGTGTGAACAGGTATGATATAATAAATTATGGGGTGTATTTATTTTATTTTTACTTTCATCATATTTTGCTTTCGTTTTGATACCCCAAAATTCGAAGCTATCTCTTTACATAACCTATCATGCTTTCATAAATCAGAGTCCATTTTCTGTAGGCTGGTTTTTATACCCAGTCAACGACAGGTACTTTTGGTAGTATATATATATATATATATATATATATATATATACATACATACATATATATATATATATATATATATAGTGTGTGTGTGTATGTGTTTATTGTGTACCTATTTAACTTTTGTAGACATATCATAAGGAAAGTAAGCATTTTTGATCCATGACTTCAGCTGCATTTTTTAAAAAAAAAGTTTTACAAATATTCTACTATGGTAATTCACGTTTACTTTGAAAACTTTGTAAGGTCACTTTAGTAGTACATATTCAAACGTTCCAAGTGCGTTCAACGATTATGAATACGTTCTACGACAGTTATTCTAGCCAGTAACAAATACATTGTAAATAATAGCATTCCATTTCCACTAGCCATCTGTTTCCAATTATTACCAAGGAATTGTAACTGTCCAGAATACGCTCGACCATTGATTAACTGTCTAATCTGTATTCTTTATGGTGACTTTTAGTAGTTGTATATTCTGGCTCTTATTCAAGGATGTTTCTTGGCTACACTTCCTGCAGATAATCCATATTTACTAAAGTTTTACAAACTGTCGACATGGAATTTGTTTATGGGCTGGACCTTTAGATTTTCTGCAGGGAAATCCATGGGAAATGTTTATTTTTTTCCAATCGTCATTTTCATGTGCGTTTAATTACATGGCAAACATGTACTTTCTCTGTATGTAGCTACGTACATTGATTTAAACCGACCCAGGGTATTGTAACATGCCTCGGAAAAAATAATCGATTGACACTTAACGCGAAATGGAATAAATAGAATTATTTTCAAATCTAATCAACCCCACACTTTCTGACAAGCTCTAACTTCTGTCAAATCGACGCAGTTTTTCGTGGCTGTGCATATCTTTCAAGTAATTAAATAGAATTTATTCCAATGAACTCATAGTTTTCTGCATTTCTGATGTACATATCGTCTCACCCTTTCACAGTCCTCTAGATGCCGGAAAGCGTTTTATTCCCGTAGGTTCTTCCTTCGGACTGCTAGAATTTGGAATTATCTTATAGTTTCTTTCTTCCGTCACTATATTAACCTGCAAAAGTTTAAATGTAAAGTAAACAATTATCGCGTCGCTGGCTTTCCTAAAATAACTTGTTCGAACATATTGCAAAGGGATATAATGTCTTTTTTAGATTTAAAAAGATTGATAAAATAAATTGTTCTACTAAAATATGAAATCGTAAACAAAATCTACCATCTCTATCTCTATTTTTATATAAAAGAAAGTTTTGCTGTGTTTGTCTGGGTGTGTTAGTTCCCTATAAGCTCCACAACAGTTGAAATGATTTTATGAAATTTTCCACGAAAATACTTTATGTATCCGGCAGTGTTCTTAGGTGGTGTATCGGTATGTTTTTGATAAGTATCAATAATCGATTATCAAAATAATCTGATGAAAGAAAAATAACGTGAACTGTTCTGTCAAAGAAATTATATTGTATTAGCAGAACTCGCTTACCGGCGTTGCCCGCTGGAAGCATTCACCTCTCGAAAAATAAAGTACAGTTTTTGTTGTTGTTGCTGTTTCTGCTTCTGCACAAGACACGCCAAATTTCCCATGGTACGAACGGCTATAGGAACAGATACCCTCAACCTCCCCTTGTAAAGAACGGGTTGAGAGAGGTGATGCAGTAAGGCTATTGAGCAATCCCCAAACGTAAAAAAGAAAAATAGTAAGGAGGGTAAAAAAAAAATTAAAATTAAAGCAGTAGTCAGTCCGAGTAGAGAAATGCGAAGAAAAAAAAATCGAGAGACAGGCAAACTCGAACCTGTAAAGACACGGATAATAAAAAAGTAAAAAAACGACAGGCATCCATTTCGCTGTCGCGACAGAGAGAGAAAGAGAGAGAGAGAGAGAGAGAGAGAGAGAGAGAGAGCAAAACCCTAACCCTAACCCTAACCCTAACCCTAACCTGTAAAGACACGGATAATAAAAAAGTAAAAAAAACGACAGGCATCCATTTCGAAAGAGAGAGAGAGAGAGAGAGAGAGAGAGAGAGAGAGAGAGAGAGAGAGAGAGAGAGAGCAAAACCCTAACCCTAACCTTAACCCTAACCTGTAAAGACACGGATAATAAAAAAAGTAAAAAACGACAGGCATCCATTTCGCTGTCGCGACAGAGAGAGAAAGAGAGAGAGAGAGAGAGAGAGAGAGAGAGAGAGAGAGAGAGAGAGAGAGAGCAAAACCCTAACCCTAACCCTAACCCTAACCCTAACCCTAACCTGTAAAGACACGGATAATAAAAAAGTAAAAAACGACAGGCATCCATTTCGCTGTCGCGACAGAGAGAGAAAGAGAGAGAGAGAGAGAGAGAGAGAGAGAGAGAGAGAGAGAGAGAGCAAAACAGTGACCGACTTTGTAAGATTTGACGGTCTGTAATTTGTTTTTCAATAAAGAAAAACAGGTGAAGCTTTATCATAATATTTAATGCTATTTAGTTGATCCAATCTGCAGTTTAAGTAACCGCTGGTCTGTAAGTAACACGTTGACATTTATGATATAACAATAAAATAATGTTTTCATGTTGTCTCATATGTTACTATATTTCTACGAGAATTTTTATCACAAAACAACTTATCTATCTATATATATATATATATATATATATATATATATATATATATATATAAAAGCGAACATGTGTGTGTATGTATGCGTGTGCATTTTTTGTGTATGTCTGCAACAGGTTTTTTCGTCGGCTTTCTCCTTCTTAATAGAATACGCCGACTGCCCTCCCCCTGCAGAGGGTAAAAGTCCCTCAATGGGGGTCCTGGATATCCAGTATTGAGGCCCCAGCTTGTGGGCTTTGGGGAGTGTGGAGCCACCCTTTAATTGCCATTGCTCCCGGGTCCACTTTGACACAAAGTGGTAGTACCTGTTAGGGTCCAAACTATGGGTTAGATAAAAACCGACGTGAAAACAACAAATATATTCTATTAAAAAATGTTTTCTTCAAATTCTTTGGACTCGGCATTAAATAACCCGAAAAGGGTTGATATGCCGTAAAACAAAAACAACCAACCAACCAACGTCTCTAAATCGTAATATTTACGACTTAAGAACGGTTGTATTTAATTTGCTCGACTTTTACCAGCTATTTTTCCATCGCCACGTCTTCGAAAACCGTTCGTTTTTCTTTTGTGTGTATTGATATTCATATTAAAACCCCATCTTTTCTATTTATTTAAAAAGAAAATACAGTTTGTTTATATATATATATATATATATATATATATATATATATATAGGGGTTGTGGAAATGTATTCACTACAAAAAGATCTAGCTAATTTGCATATTCTTTTGAATATTCATTTTAATTAATTCCCTATTAGTTTTTTTTTCGGTTTTATTATGGAATGATCATATAGAGTGTACTATTCCTTATAATTATATTCATACAGATATTCTACATGATTTATATTTTGCATAAAATGGTTACAGTAAATCTATTAGTCTATCTATCTATCTATCTATCTATCTATCTCTCTCTCTATATATATATATATATATATATATAAGTGAACGTATCCGTGTATCTGTCTGTGTATCTGTCTGTATGTGTGTCTGTGTGTCTGTGTGTGTACATTTCCCTACGCAATAACTATGTAAATTTTAAGTCTACAGACTCGAAATTTGATATACAGGGTACTGAGATTTGGATGTGATCGGTTTTCGGCCAGAAATTTAGCTGTTAAGGGGTCAAAGTTCAACGATTTGACCTTTGAGAACTCTGCCAAACTCCTCCGAAAATCTTGGGTCTTTACACTTGACATTTTAGATATCAGTTCCTTGGACATGGCTCTAACTTAACTCGATTTGAGCCGAAAACAATAAATATTAAGGGGTCATAATAGGGGTCAAATTTTAAAAAATTACGGTTTTTATTTTGCTTATATTATTATCGCTTTCGAGCAATACCTAAGTACGTTAAGTCAACGTTTTATTTACACTGAGAAGTCTACAAATATAGACACATTTATACTATTATATATATATATATTTGCATGGGTGCAATAAGAAAATCCTATCTTTATAAGGAAACCTATAAATTTATGAAATGTGTATTATTTCTCATAGTATATACGAAGGTATAAACCGTAAGTCCTACGTGAATAAATTTCAGAATTATTATATTTAACATTACTTTAGATTAAAAAAAAACAACACATTTTTACATTTTCACCCCAAACAAGGCACATTACCACTTTCATGTAGGGGCTAATATCAGGGACATAGGCTACAGGGGTACTATATTAGGAGTTTGGCAGCGAGATGTCGGTTCACGTTACACTTGAACTTCTGCATGTCAGTACAGTTGCGGAAGCAGAAAGCCGGAAAGGAATTCCAAAGACTAGCGGTTCTGGGGAAGAAATAACTGGAGTAGAAATATCTTTTACATCTTGGGATCTCAACTGTGAAGGGATGGGATTTTTCTGCTTGTCAGGGGTATTTACGTCGAGGGGGTGCAAGTGCTTGCAATTCGTCGGAGCAGTCACCGTTAAATTACTTGTAGAAGTGAATCAAATACGGCTCTCTTTACAGGGGGAGACGCTATCGCAGTCTAAAAAAGGGATATATAAAGAAATATTATATTTAACAAAAATGAATGCCTTTCTATATATAAATCCAAATATCGTTTGTTCAAGTTCAGGAAGCCTGAAACAATTAAACGTTTGCGTAGATAAATATGTGAGTTTTTTTACATAGGCATAAACACTAATCAAGGCCAAGAGACCACTCGAGGATAAGGGTTAAGCGTGTATTGTAGTCAATTGGACAATATAGTAATCGTTACTAATGGAAATTCGGTAAATGTGTACACTTAAGTGGAACGGATCATCAGGAACTTGTTTACGTTGGACTTGAAGACAACCATATTGTAGTCAGCTGGAAAGCAGGAAAACGGAAGACAATACATCTCAGTTGACATTACATTCGCTGTATAAATGGGGAAAAGAATGTGTTTGTTTAAAAAGGTCACATGAAAAGAAATACAGTGTGACTGATAAAATTGTCGTTCTATAGAAAAAACACCACAATATTATAGTATAAATTTATTGAATAAATCAATTTAGGTAACTTATTATTTTTTTTTTATTACATTTTCACCCCAAACAAGTCAAATTACCACTTTGCTTTAGGGGGCTAATATCAGGGGCAACAACTACTGGGGTCCTATGTAGGGATTTGGGCAGCAAGCTGTGTGTTCACGTTACACTTGAACTTCTGCATGTCAGTACAGTTGGGGAAGCAGGGACCTGGAATGGAATTCCAGAGTCTAGAGGTTCTGGGGAAGAAACTACTGGAGTAGAAAGATATTTTGTCCCTACATTGACCAAGGTCTTATATGTGGGGTCGCCCCCACATATGGTCTTTGCTTGCAGTATCTGCAGGAACAGATACTACACTTTGATATTGACCCGAAGGTCAAGATCAGTTAGTTACAACTATTCAAAACGTTAATAAAAACCCAAAGCGTCATCTTGTTTAATAAACATACAGGTGTCAGTTTTTGCTATGTTAACCCGTAAGGCACTCCTGGGAGGGGGGGGCAACCGGAGTCTTCCCGAAAAATCAATTCTGTTACTTTTTTACTCATATCATGTTTAATGTTTCTGCAAGATTTCCAAAAACATCCAAAGCATAGTTATTGAGAAAAGTTCGGACGGACGAACGGACAAAAGTGGACTGACATGTCCACCCTCCTTTTGTCGGGGGACCAAAATGGGTAAATATATCGATAAACAGAAAAAAAAAAAACTATCGAAAGTGTTATTAGCAAAAAGACAATTGAACCGTATTTTTTGAGGTAAGGATTGGTTATTTGTATTAGTTGGATTCTTCGACCTATTGTTTTTATTATGAGTATGATCGCTTCACCAGTAATGCGCAATTGTCTTCTCGGTCGCCCATACTGAGAACTGAAGCTCTCACCTTCAGGAGAATATCACTTTCACAATCGATTTTCAAAGTACTCTAACCACTACGTCATGGGACTTTCTTAGGAGTGCCCCCCCCGTGGAACAGTTTTTCATTGGCCTTTTATTGCCAGATGAGAATATAGTAGCCTTCAAGTCTAATGTAGACAAGTTCTTGTTGAGCCTTCCTTATTTAGCAATCCAAATTCTGCAAAAAGGTGCACCATTTTCGATTACCACGCTAACATCTTACATTCATTAGCTCTTTTCCTCGAGTGGCTTTTGGGCTTTGATAAGTGGTGATTTAATTGTAAAAAAAAACAAATAAAACTATAAACAAGATGATGAGACAAATGAAGGATGCTGAGAACTCTTCAGGCTTGCACCCTGGTACACATCGGTATAAACGTGAACAAACCTTTACGAATGGCTCAGAAGAACGCATGTATATTAGTTCAAACCCCACGTGTATACGTGCTAAGATCTCTATTTCTATAATATGTAGGGTTTTATTGCATATAATAATAATAATAATGATAATAATAATAATAATAATAATAATAATAATAATAGCAGCAGCAGCAGCAGCACTAGAGGTACTCGGTTTCCTTCAATAAATGTATTAATTGCTCGTTGTCTTAAAGTAAAGCTACTACCTTAGGAAGTCAATGGTTGCATTGTTTCCAAATTCGAATCTTACCAGTAGCAATAATTATCTATTCCTACACTGATGATTTCGTAAGCATGAAACATCATGCCGATATGGTATGAAAAGAGTTAGTTATATTATATAAACATATATGTGGGTGTGTGAGAAAGGAGATAGAAATATGCATGGTAGCAGTCAAAAACTGGATATAAACGGTGTTTAATTTATTGACATTTGTACGAACAACTTTCAACTATTAAATCATTCTTTTAATCTTCCTGTTTTGAAACTGCTGTTCCAAACGCTTGAAACCGAATATATTAATCTACCATTTACACCCTAATCAAATGTAAAATATAAGAGACGAATAAATATGCAGGGTGGATCTGCGTTTATTTAAGGGATAAGTATTCTCTTTTCTTCAAAAACAAGTGCTTCGTGTAAGCTCCAATTTTCAGATGCCCCGTTGCCAAACTCCCACAAAATTACTCAACTTGCTAAAACCATTGTAAAGTCCCCCCATTTCTACCAGTGAAGAAATCTAACCGCAGATTCCATGAACAACGTTTCTTCCTTTGAACTGCCAACGTGTGGAATACTTTTCCACTGATCTGATTCTCGGCCGATTACAATATGGTCGCCTACAAGTCCAAGGTAAAAAACCTCATGTTGAACCGTCACCTAAAATACTCCGAATTATACCCAATCTAAACTATTGTCGATTACTACCCTACCATCGTACATTCATTAACTATTATCCTCGAGTGACCTGTGGGCCTTGATAATTGGTGAATCCCTTCTAAATAAAAAATCCCATTGATATGTTTGCTATCTTACATTTAAAATTAAAGTGAATGTAAAATATAAGCGATGAATCAATATGCGAAGTTGTTCTGTGTATAGAAGAGTGTTCGCTTTTGTTGAAATAACAAATGCTCGTCTGGGCTCCAATCTCTCACAAAAAAAACTTCCTTTGCTAAAACAACTTTAAAAATTTTCCAGAGTCTGTATCTGAGTCTAAATCTAAACACAGATTCTATGAACAAAGCTTCGTCCCTTAAACTGCCCGCCTTTGGAACACTGGTTCAGTGACTTGCTGCCCGGGCAATTAAAATATGGCAGCCTTCAAGTCCAATGTAAACAAGTTTTTTCTTGTACCGTCTCCTTAAATAATCCAAATTCAAACTAATCTGTACCATTATCGATTACTGCACTTACATCTTACATTCATTTACCCTTATTTTCCAGTGGTCTTCGGGGTTGGACAATTGGTGACTGCCTTGTAAAAAAAAATACAAGATGATTCAACAAATGAATGATGCTCAGAACTCTGCAGGCTTGCAAACTGAAACACATCTGTACAGACGTGAAAGAACCTTTTTAAATGTCTCAGGAGACGGCGTGTATATTAATTCAACCCCCTAGGTGTATACACTGAATTGCTTGCCAAGATTTCTTTTAATCTGACACAGCTTTTTTGTAGCACATAAATTTGCCGCATACTGTACTGGCCGTTCACCGTAAAAAAAATCGCAGCTGTTACCTCAGAGAATATAGAATATATGCGAGCATGGACAAACATGGCATCTTGTTGCGAAACTTGGCACGAAGTAAAGTATAGTTGTTTTTTTTATTGATCTTTCTTAAACTTCGTCTATTTTATACAATGCGCGTTTTTCTTTTTTTCTGTATTTGGTTTAAAACGCACCAAACACTATAAATATTCATGTCAGCTGAAAGTGTTATTTATACCGTATCCTTTAGTGACCAGTTGTGTGGTAAATCATGTCGTAGTTGTGCGTACGTTATCGCCTTTCACACATATTTAAAGGATGATGTACATCGATTAGCAAAGATGGTGCTTCTTAATAAGTATAAGCAAAGCAGTAGATGTACGTGTGTGTGTGTGTGTGTCTGTATGTGTGTAAGTGTTTAATCGAGAAACACTTAAACTATTTGTCAAATAACTCTGTAATAAAAAGGGAATAGTAATCCCTGGGGCTATGACAACAGCATATTCTTTTTATCATTATCACCCTCGAGAGTGTATCCGTTGATATCTTACATGCTTTTCATGTTGTTATCGGTTAGTTAACTATATCTAACTGCGTCGGATATATACTCGAGAGTCAAAACAATGATAAGAATATGCTGTTGTCATAACCCTAGTAGTCACACGCCAATGACGGTTAAAAACGGGTAAAGATGGATGAATAAAGCGCAAAGATATATGCCGGTAAGTTAAAATACACCATGTTCATTTTAACTTGTCGACATTCTGTTACGTTTGCGAATGCGAAAATTCGTTTTTAGCTTGAAGTGAATTATTTTAAATCTCTCATTTATTGATAGCTCAAATGTAACGTGGTTGGAGTGTTACATGTTTTAATTTCTATTCAAGCTGAGGCATCCAAGTTCTTTTTTTTTTGAAATCTGTACTATACATACGTTCATATATGTTAATTAAGATGTAAAATGTTGTTGAAAATTAAAAGACACACGTTTTTTTTTCTTTTTTTATAACCTTCGTTTATTTCCTGGATTTTTCCATTAGAGCTGTTTCATTAGTGGGTGGGCAATTTTGCGATTTATGTGTCTATAAAAATATCTTGCCCCCACCAACTTCTTCAGATGTTTATCCATTAGATTTTTACAACAAAAGGTATAATGTTAACATGCTGAACATCCTATTCTGGTAAAAAGGTTTCCAAAGCCATGCTCCCTCACTTCCTTCATCTTTTGGTGTTATGTGAAGATAGTTTTACGTTTTAACCCGTAGTTTCTTATTTTTATTTTTTATTTATTTTTATTTATTAATTATTTATTTTTTGTTTTAATTTCCCCTTTTTTCTATTTGTTTTTCCTATTATCATATAAAAAATACATACACATACACACACAAATATATATATATATGTATATATATATATATATATATATACATATATACCAGTTAGATTTAAAGTGGAAAATGAAAAAAGGTTAAATATAAACAGTGATTTTGAGATTATATTGTCATTTATTGTCTTGAGAAAATATTATTTCGAGTGTTGAGTGAAACAATAAAAATCAGGAAGCCCCTAGAGCACATTTGCAAATAATAATTTAAATAAAGGCGGCTCTACTAAACCACTACTAAAATCCAGATTCCTTTCTCCCTCCTTAAAGATAAAATATTTTTTAAGTAAGGTCTGAAAAAATCATCAGAATTCACAGGAGCGCTAAAAGCAGCAAATATTATTATAACTATGATTATAGTTTCATATTGCATATTTATATTTTAATGATTTTTTTTTAACTCAACGGTGTTAAAAAACAGTAAGGGAAGCACGTTAGAATAAGTTAAAACAAAAAATAGTGCTGATTCTGTAGTTGCGTTGAATAGCAGCAGTGGCTTTACATATCCGACTTCAAACAGGACGGCCATGAAATAGGTAAGCATACGAATTTTTGGAAACCGGAAGTCAAAACAGGAAGTCAAAAACTGGATAGACGGTTTAAACGCTGAAGCAATCAATCTGATTTGAGTTTTATAATTATATAGATACTATTCAAGAGAGAATTAGCTCTGTAATAATAAATACCAAGTCTGATCTAAAAGGGTATTCAATATTCAGTAAGGAATTGACTTAAATACGAAATCGGCATTAACTACATTCACGCGACTAGAGTACAATTATTTTTCTTTTAGTTCATTTTCCATCGTGTTTGGAGTACATAACGTTTGCACTTGAAATGTGTTAGTTTAAACTATGCTTAATGTACAAAACACCTTTGTTTTGTAAATATTTAAGTATTTTTTTCCAAACCTTTGGAATTTATACTAATTTCGGCATAACAGGAAAATAGTTATTACTGTTTTCACCTGAAATGTGTTGATTTTAATCATGCTTACTGTACAAAGCAACCTACATAATTTGTAAATATTTAACTATCGGTTTATATTTTTACAATCTTTTCAATTTATACTTATTTCGTAATGAAAGTGTTACCTTGAAGGGACATATCTCAGTAATTAAAGGAACAACTTAGTTTAAGTTGAAAATAATCTTTGTTAGAAGGAAAAGGTTAGATTTGAACTCCGTATTACAACGTTTAAAGCGATCTCACATTGCAATTCTTGCAATGCCGCAGATTGTTCATTGTTCTTTGAAGTAATCGGATGTATTGATTATGTCATTTAAAAGAATAGACTCTACAAGTTAGATATTGATGAAATAAATAGGTTATGAAAGAAACAATTCATTTAGGAATTTATTTGTGCCAAATGTGATTAAGCGCATGTGTAATTTGAACACGTGAAGGAATACTGTTGGCCACGCCTCTTACGTAATAAAGAAGGGAATACCCAATATATGTAGATGGGTAAAAATCAGTTATTTAGAAGAGTTTGAAAAGACGCAGAGAAGGTCCAGTCGACCAGACTGGGAGCTTACGCCCTTAGGAGGCGAAGGAGAAGATAAGACTATGTAATCGTAAAAGCTTGAATTCATGATTCATCGTTCAACCAGCTGGACGAATAAAGATCATTTATATTTTGTAAAAATGGTCTTCGTGTCTTCATTTCGTAAAGAAATGTAAATGTTTTTGTCTATCATCTGTAAACGAACTTTGTGAAACCCCCTTCAAGTGTTAACTGTCCTTCCAGTTTCATCATCATTTACGTAATGACCCAGCCTCCATTATAAATGCCAACCACCCGTTATAAATGTCACTATCCCTTAGTATAAATATATCCCTGTTATCTGTTCCCTTCATCATATATCACCAGCAATATACACAATATACACACGACGATACACACACACGCACACACGCACACACACTCCCTTAAATGAGCTGCTAAAAAAGGACACACCTTGGAAATGAACGCAAGAATGTACAAGCGCTTTTGATAAAATAAAGAGCGCACTAACATCTGAATTATTTCTAACTCACTATGACACAAAATTAAATATAGTCGTCGCTAGTGACGCTAGCTCCAACGGCATAGGAGCATGCATTAAACATATCATGCCTAATGGATCTAGAAAGCCGATAGCTCACGCTTCGAGAACGCTGCTTCCAGCAGAGAAAACGTATTCACAGATTGAAAAAGAAGCATGGAGTATAATCTTTGCAGTTACTAAGTTCCACTGATATTTATATGGTAGACATTTTATACGTGAAACCGACCATCAACCATTAGTCACAATCTACGGATAAAACAATGATTGCCTGTATACACCGCAAATAGATTGCTGCGCTGGGGTACGATCCTACTGAATTACAATTTCAAGATACAACATCTAGCATCGAAAAATATTTGTCATGCAGATGGACATTCAAGACTGATACAACAAAAACATAATTTGGAAGAATCAGTGATTGCAGCAATTCGAACAAACGTCGAAGTTAAAAATATGGTAGCAAACATCATTAAAGAACTACTGGTAACATAGTCGGGCATTAAAAAAGAAGCCGATAAAGATGAATGCATAAATGATATAAAAGAAAAAATTATAAATGACAAAAAGGTTCAGGAATTTTTTTCCATATGTAACGATGTGTTATTATATAGCGAGAGAGTAGTAATACCTAAAACGTTGCAGAAGAGGATTTTGATAGACTTCCACACAGGATATCCGGGGATAAATCGGATGAAGTCTCTAATGAGAATCTACTATACTGGCGTAACATGCACATCGACATAGCTACAACAATAAATAGATGTAAAGGATGCCGGTTAGCGGCAAAATCGCCATCTATAGTACACAAACCTTGGCCGATAACCGACCACCCATGGACGAGAATCCACATGGACTTCGCTGATCCAGTAGGAGAAAATTACTACTTAATTGTAGTAGATAGTTATACAAAATCGCCTGAGGTAATACGTTGCAGTAATCCAACAGCGAGCATTCCTATACGAGTTATTTGTACGATTTGGTGTGACAGACACACTGGTCACTGACAATGGAACTCAATTCACATCCACAGACTTTAAGGAATAATGTGACACGTTCCAAGTAAAATCTATCACTACTCCTCCATACCATCTAAAGTCGAACGGACTCGCGGAGAGGTTCGTGGACACGTTAAAACGAGCGTGAAAAAATCCATTGGGATACCAACGGAAAAAAGCTTTGCAATAATATTTGCACATATATAGGATAACACCGCACCCTAATACACCGTCAAACATATCACCAGCTGATTTAATGTTTGCCAAATAGGTCAAATCGGCGTTTGATAAACTATTGCCAAGACAGGCAATTGTTTAAAAAACTACACACATGATGAGAAAGAAATATAACTCGAGAGATCGAGTATATATCAAGTGCTACAGGAATAACACCTCTTACTGAGAATGTGGAGTAGTTGATAAACGCATTGGTGATTGTACATACATGATTAAAGGTCCACAAAATATACATAAAAGGCACCTAAACCAAATAAAAAAAACGCCACATTCAAGATGGGGATTATACAACAGCAGTCGAAGAGGAGGAAACCATGGACATCTTATACGAATCATTTAATTTGGAACCGCATCAATATACACCTGAGCCCCGAAGATCAGGTGGAAAAAGAAAGTTTAATGAACCATTAATGTTAAATCCCAAGAGAAAAAAGATATTGAAATCTGTGTGATTCAATCTTGGGAGGAGGGTATGTAGTGGCACCCACTCATTTACATGTGTGGATAATATTACACATAAATAGCAAGACCCGGTTAGTCTGAGTGTATGTTAACCAGAAGTCACCGAAGGCCGAGCCGAGAGCAGATATTTTCTCCAGCCACGACTCTCTTACTTGAGAACCGTTATTTAAATATACTGTAAATATACTTTTCCTATTACACTTCTTATTTGGTCTACCTTTGTTTGTTTAGTCTTCATTTGTATTGCCTTATACGTTATTTGGCGACGAAGATGAACGTCAAACATAACAATAACCATGCGTGTGCCACGAATTACAATGCTGACAAGTTTACGATTATTTGTAAGTCGCACTTTCCCTAACATTTGAAAATGTTAGAGACTCTTTTTATTAAGTCTTTGAGACCTTCTCTTTGCAAGCAAAAATAACATCTTCTTGGACTTAATTTAGTCTCTATTTAATTTTCCCCCCGTTTATTTCTGTTTTTTCCTACCTCCTGTTTTTAATCGTATTTTTCTAGCTTTGATAAGCGAAGAACCAAACCTGGTTAGCTAACGTTTATTTTCTTTTTTATTTTTAAAATTCATTATGGTTTTTCGTCTGTATTTAGCCGTTATATATATATATATATATATATATATATATATAAACTACTTCATTTATTTACATAAATGTATATACAAAAGTATAAATTTATGCGTAAACTTTAAGTATTTACTTCAAAAGTGGTCAATACGTAGGTAGAGTTAGTTAGTAATTTATAAAATATATATGGCGATTAAGCTACACTGAATATTCCGCGTTTCATCCATCTAGGATTTTTTAGGCTAAGGCACATAAGTCTGAAGAATCCTAGAGTGAATGAAACGCGGAATATTCAGTGTAGCTTAATCGCCATATATATTTTATAAATTACCATGTATATCTATAATATAAAGCTGAGTGTCTGTTTGTGTGTCTGGTCACGAATAGGCACCGGTATGGTTGGCTATTTTAAAAAACTGATTACATATAATGTTAGAAGATGTATCGAGACAAAAGAATGGGTATTTTTTATCTGGAAGAATGGTGGCTCATTAAAATTGTGGGATCTGCGTTCGCCCCTTATTCACAAAGTATTGAAATAAAAAATTAAAAATTAAAAAAAAACTCTTACAAATGCTTTTTGATATAGATGTACATAATAATATTTTGATAAGTATGTTTTAGCTTAAATAGGGCTGGTATAATAAAATTGTGGGGTCTGCGTTCGCGCCTGGTCCTCATAGAATGGAAATATGCACACACTTAAATAAAGGCTTTTCATATCTATCTGCGTAAGTATACTTTGATAATTATGTTTCAGTTTGAAGAAATATGGTATAATAAAATTATGGGGTGTTCGTTCGCACTTGACCTCCATAGAATGGATATATGTCACAAAGTTTAACAAGTTTTTTTAATATAGATCCACAGAATATTGTTATAAGTGTTTCAGTGTAAACAGGTATGGTATAATAAATTATGGGGTTTATCTATTTTATTTTTACTGTCATCATATTTTGCTTGGTTTTGAAACCCCCAAATTCAACCCAAATTTACAACCCTTCCTTTTCATAACGTATCGTACTTTCATAAATCAGAGTCCATTTTCGGTAGGCTGTTTTTGAACCGAGTCAGCGACAGGTACTTTTGCTAGTATATATATATATATATATATATATATATATATATATATATATATATATATATATATATAGTCAAATTTTATAGTTAAGTGCTCATATTTTTTCCTCTATGGGACGAAACTTCATCACAATTTACAGGGGTTTTGAAGATTATTACACTATTTTTATAGGTAAAATTTTATAACACTTGGTAAAAAAGTACCAATATTTTCGAACAAAATCAAATATGCCCAAGTTCGCATCCATTTGTATATATAATGTCCTGACAACCCAGCTTCAGTGTTGCTGCATTAAGATAAATTCTACTTTGCTTTTTTTCTTTTTTTGCTTGGCTGTCTCCTCTGTGTCCCAGCCAGCCAACTAATATATAGGGTGTGTGTGGTTCGATACTTCTGTGGAATTCAGCGTGTAAAATTTAAAAAATGCATTGATCTGTTCATCCTTCTGAAATTATGAAACAATTATAGATTAGAATTTTATATTCAATCTTAAATTCGGTTAAGTAGATTAAATGTTCATGTGATAATCGGATTTAAATTCATTATTTCACAAGGATTTACTGCGTAAATTTTATTTCTATGTTATTGATTTATTGAAAATTTATAATCAATCCTGATCAAACATGAGTTAAATTGTGTATTCATTTTTGGGAACTGTTATCCTCATCTTCACAGTTGTGTTTCGGCCGACTCATCTTCTGGCCTTCTTCAGGTGGCTAAATGTGACGATATGATGAACCTTGTAACTGTATTCCCAGTATTTCGATCAATGATTCACTTCAGTCTCGAAAGACAAAGGATACCACCTGTAAGGGCAGTTGTGCATGTAACTGTGGGCCAACTGTGGTGCAATCTCAAACCACACCTCTCCTGAATCGGCACTGTTTGAGTTTAGTGGAAAGGAGAAGACCAGGACGACTGTAACATTGCCGAGATAAGCAGAGAGCATATACAGAACCTGTCAGTCCCAAATGATCACCCATTTAGTATTGACCAAGTTCAACGTTGCTTTATTTCTGTGATCCAGTGGGAACCGATGTGTCAACGTGGTTATGCCGGACATTCCCAGTATTTATTTTCTCTTAAATGGGTATATTCGCCGACGACACTACGCACTATAGCAGGAACGTGGGGAAAACTACTGAGCACATATCTAAGGTAATGGCAAAAACACTAGAGAAAGACTTTCAATCAGTAGTGGAATGGGGGCATAAATGGATGGTAACGTTCAACGCTGCCAAGACAAAGCTTGTTTCTTTTAATAATTAAATGAAACCTTACCAGCCACCAATAACTATGGCTAGAGATACTTTACCTGGGAGCACTTCTTTCAATCTCCTTGGCTTAACGTTCACAGGAAACATGAGTTGGAATAGATACATCGAGATTATTGCTAAGGCTGCTGCAAAAGAAGTGGGTTGTCTTACGCCTGAAAGTATCCTGTACCTCTACAAAGCTACCATTCGCCCGTGTATGGAGTACTGCTCTCACATTTGAGCTAGTGCACTTGCTACTAGTCGCTCGCCACTGCACAGGCTCCAAAAGAGAGTCACTAACCTAATAATCCAAACCAGCCCCTGTCCCACTGATGAACTGTTGCATCCCTCTGCCTGTTTTACAATTATTTTAATGGCGGATGCTGTGACGAACTACAAGCCTTGTACCCCCTCGACGAAAATACCCCCGACAAACCCGACAAGCAGCGAAATCCCACCCAATAGAGTTGAGATCCCTAGATGTAAGAAAGCCTTTTACTCTAATAACTTCTTCCCTAGAACATCAGGACTTTGGAATTCTCTTCGGGTTTCCTGCTTCCCCAACACTAACGCTGACATAATGCTTGAGTTTTATATATGCGTATTACAAGACATAATAGCGGAATTAATGAGGACATTTTCAATTGGGATAAAGTAATAGAAATCAATTGATTTTAGAAAATGTGATTATGAATTCAACATATATGTTTTCCTAGGAGAAATTATTTGAATAACTAATACAGTGTATAAAAATAAAACATTAATATAATAAATAACCCATAAGGCAGCTTCTATATATATAAAAGCGAAAATGTATATATGTATATATGTATGTATGTGTGTATGTTTGTGTGTCTGCGAAAACTGTCGACAGACACGTCGAAAATTCACAAACTCGGTATCATATCTAAGCCCCATCCTTCGCTCGAGAGATATCGAAAAATTGGCCAAAAACGTTCATTTTATCACCCCGAAATCGACAATTTTCGACAGGGGAGGTCAGCAAAAACGGTCTTCTCGTGACGACATGCGGTTCTACGCATGAGGTCGTGACCTGATTTACTTTAAATAGTTGAAAAATTGATTAAATTTCGTGTACGTCGCGTTAGCTCAGTTGATTAGCGCGGTGGTTCATTATTTCGTTTTCGGTTCGAATCGTGGTGTGAGATGTCTTTTTTTTTTCATTTTTTCAAATTAAAATATTGAACCACTGTTATTTAAGCCATTTTCACGTAACGTTCGTTTTTCTGTTTTTTTTTTTTTACTTCGCTTATCCACCCCCGACCACACACCCAAAAACACCCGGGTACCCACCGATTTTTTAAATTTTAATATCGCAATAGGCTTATTTAAGCCATTTTCACGTGTTCGTTTTCTGTTTTCATCGTTCGTTTGCTTTACGTTAGTTTTTTGTATTTTTTCGATGTTTTGATTAACCCCCCCTTGCTTAATTAAAACGTTGTTTTCTTTTTTACTTCGCTTATGACAAAGAAACCTGGTCATTGACGTTGTCGTCGTAACGCTCGACGACTTCCGTGCGCGCACCTGTCAATTTGGTTCTTACTTAAATAAATTCAAACATCTTTCAATGCCTCATTCTAGCTGGCCCATTTTATTTTCAAACTTCGCTTCAGGGCTTCGGGTTCGATCCTACCCCCCGGGTTGTTTTTTTTATTTAACACCACACACACCTACACAACCGGGCAACGCCGGGTACCCTACGCTAGTCTATAATAAATCTCACCTGTCTGTTAAAATATATGTCTGTACATATGTTTGTATGTATGTATGTATGTCTTAAATCATCATGTATGTCTGTGCAAAACTTTCGACGGAGGCGATGTATTTTCATAAAAACAGTATTGTTTTGACGCCTGACACTTCGGATGACAAATATCGAAAAATTTGCTAAAAAATTAATTCCTTCATCCTCAACTGGGCACTTTTTTACAGGGAGGGGTCGCTTTTTTCGCCGATATTTTCGTAAGTCATCCTCTCTTTTCGATTGCCTAACCTTTATTTAAACATTTGCTCAACAAATATCTGCAAACACTCGGGCAACGTCGGCCACCAGGCTAGTATTAAGTACATCTCTACTCTTGTATCATAGTTTCCGAAATGGTTGAGCCTATCTTTTGTTAATTTCATACAAAAGTTAATTTACCTGTCTGGCAGTGTGCTTAGAGATGTGTTTATTCAGAACCTCATACGATATGTATCGAAAATGGAAAAATCCTTTTTCAAATAGAAAATACACTCTCTTTATAGGTAAAAAAAATCACAGGGGAATATTTTACGTTATACCGGCAAAGGGGCATATTAAAATCTCAGCAAATCACTTCCCCTTGAAACAAAAAAGGTGTATGATCAGTTGGAGTTATAAAAGAGTGGTAGAGAATTCGAATACAAGTCGAATGATCTTCAATTCAAGCCCGGGTGTACCTCATATTTTATTTTAATTATTTCTTCTTAACGAGTTCAATTTACGATTTAAAAAAAAATTGGTACCATTTAAAATCGCAGCAAATTATATATTCATTTGCATATTTAAAAACTAATCATTAATAATAAATGATTTTCCAGGGTATGTCTCCTCATGCACAAATATTAGCTGACGTGATATTGAAAAAAAAAACAATAAAAAAACAATAAAAAAACAAAGACTGAATTTAATGAACGGCATTTCTATTATTATTATTATTATTATTATTATTATTATTATTATTATTATTATTATTATTGTTGTTGTTGTTGTTGCTGTTGTTGTTGTTGCTGTTGTGTTGTGGAACAACAGTAAGATGAGAAAAATCAACTAAGGAATAAGTGTATTAACAATAATGTACAAAGATAGGAAAGCGTGTATATCTGCTGGGCACTCGGCTAGCAGTTGAAGTGCAGTCGCATCTCTCTCACCGGTGTTGCAATTACTAGCGCTATCTATAGTGCTAATCAGTGTAAATTCCTCTGTTCAAGGAAGGCCGGTATAACAATTATTATTATTATTGTTGTTGTTATTGTTGTTGTTGTTGCTGTAGTAGTATGTTTGGTTTTGCGAATTAGTCGACCGGGCAACTTATTCCTCGTAATATATAATAATCAATAGTGGATTAATTCTATAATACATACATACGAAATCTGCATAAACTAAAATACGTCTGAGCGTATTGTACGAGCGGTTATCCACTTAGTATACTTTAGTTAAGCTTAGAAGCTTACTTTTTCTATTTCAAAATAAACAAAATGAAATCCTAATTATACTCAGATATCAATCCGCGAGCGATGCATGAAGGTAAACGAGTTTGCATATCCATTTGAAAAACGAGCGTTGATCATTTACTTCTTGATTACATACGCCCTTTTTATTAGATGATTTGTTTCATTTCAACATTGCAGTTAATTCTACTGATGCATAGTTCTACATCCTGGATAATTGAGAAGAATTTAAGATAAAAATGTTCCATAAACGGAAATGCATATATGTATCTCTCTCTCTCTCTCTCCCTCTCTCTCTCTCTCTCTCTCTCTATATATATATATATATATATATATATAAAAGTGAACGTGTTTATGTGTCTGTGTGTGCCTGTGTGTGTACATTTCCCTTCGCAATAACTCTGTCAATTTTAAGTCTACAGACTCGAAATTTGATATACAGTGTACTGAGATTTAAGAAAAATTGATATGATCGGTTTTCGGTCAAAAATTTGTCGATTAAGGGGTCAAAGTTAAACGATTTGACCTTTGAGAACTCTACCAAACTCCTCCGAAAATTTTCGGTCTAAACACGTTAAATGTAAGATATAGGTTTATTGAGAATATATCTAACTGAATAACTTGATTGAGCGCGAAGCAATAAATTTTAAGGGGCCATAATAGGGGTCAAAGTTTAAAAAATTTACAGTTTTTATTTTGCTGAACATACACCTCCAAATACCCGGGCAACGCCGGGCTGATATGCTAGTATATATATATATATATATATATATATATATATATATATATATATAATTTCAATCTATTATTGCTACCCCTTAAATCTTCACTTCAGCACTTCTATTTGCATTCTCAGTTACTTTTTTTTAATCGTTTTATACAGAAAACTGGAACTTCACTTCTCTATGATCGGTTGTTTTTTCTAGAAGCTTTGATTTACCTGGCCATTTGTAATTCTGTTTTTCTTTTTCCTTATGGATTACTAATGGATTTTAAATGAACTTATTTTGGAATTATTTTGTTCTGGGTTTTACTTTCTTATTCATTGGGTTTTTACTATGTCCTTTTTATTCTGTTTTCCCGTTTCTTGATTTCCTCATCTCTTTGAATCTCTATAAACTGTCACTAACTGTTAATTACCTTTTTATGCAAGTATGATTAATTTCATATTTGTAGTTTATTTTAATGCATTAACTAGCAAAATATATTGTATATTTGCCAACATTTTTCGAAACTCTGCAGAATAAGGTAGTTCTTGTTTATTTGCACTCCTTGTCGGTTATTCAAAATTATGCATACTTTCCGTGCAGGGTTCTTTTTTTTTTTTTTTTGAGAATTTGAATAAATTTTCAATAATAAAATATTTCTATTTCACATAGATACATATATACATATATATATATATATATATATACATTTATATACATATATACATATATATATATAGTCACACGCATATATAATATATATATGTGTGTGTGTGTGTGTGTGTGTGTGTGTGTGTGTGTGTGTGTGTGTGACCTTGCTAGAGTATGTGCAAAAAGCCTTTACCAAACTCTTCTTAGAATATTTGGTGTACAGAATTGAACTGTGACATATAGAATAATAGGATCTGATCTTCAAATTTGGTTTCTTGTCGGCAAAATTGTTGAAAACAAAATACGACTTTGGCATAAGTTGGTTACTGTTCTTGTTTAAAGGCAAACATCTCGATTCATAACTTACAAAACTTTATTTTAATTTTACGTACTTCACAAAAATTTATTTTAAATTTACACAACTTCATTATAAATCTACTTATTTCAGGTCCTGGATATGACCTTAAACTATATCCGATGGTGAAGCCCCAGCTTGTGGGCTTTACGGAGTGTTGATTCACCCCTTAATTGCCATTGTTCCAAGGTCCACTCTAACCCAGAGTGGTAGTACCTGTTAGGCTCCCAACTATTGGTTAAATAGAAACCGACTTCATAAAAAACAAATATATTCTATTGAAAAGTTTTTTTGTCTTCAAAATCACTGGATTCAGCATTAAATAACCTGAAAAGGGTTGATACGCCGTAAAACAAAAGCAACCAACCAATCATTACTTATTTCAGATCTTAGGGGCGTAGCCAGGCTCACCTTAAGGAATAAGGCTAGAGAGTCGTCAGTTTTTGTTTTAATTCAAACTGATGGTACCCAAGTTATTAGTTTTTTCACTTTTAATATGGCTACTATATATATATATATATATATATATATATATATATATATATATATATAATTTATATATATATGTATATATGTATATATATGCATATGTATATATATATATGTATATATGTATATATATGCATATGTATATATATGTATATATATATATATGTATATATGCATATATATATATATATGTATATATATATATATATATATATATATATATATATTATTATTACAATATTATTACCGGTAAGGAATATGCAATCTGCATATATTAAAATATTATATTAAAGAGTATATTAGACCGGGTGACGCCAGGTGGCCTTCTAGTACAAAATAAATCTAAATATATGCATAACTTAATACATTAATGAAAATCGATAATCGATTCATATGAAGTATGTATGAATGAGATTTATTATTTAAATGTTATGTACATCGGCAAAATTGAATGACGACTACGGAATAATGAAAATGTATTCAAATTGTGAATCACGTATGCACTATTTGTTCTTCGCTAAATAATAATGTAATCGTTGTGATCGATGCTTTTGTATTGCTTCGAATCAATGAGGAAAATGTTTACTGCGGCAACGAATGATGTTTTTAAATAAGTCCTGTCGTTCTCTTTTTATAAATTCAACAGGGAAATTCCCGAGTTCGACAAAAAAAAAAAAAATACCGAGTTCGACAAAGAAATACCGAGTTCGACAAAAAAATTTTCGAGTTTAATAAAAAGGTTCCTGAGTTCGACAAAAAAATTTTCGAGTTTAATAAAAAGGTTCCTGAGTTCGACAAAAAATTTTCTAGTTTAATAAAAAGGTTCCTGAGTTCGACAGAAAAATCCCCGAGTTCGACAAATTCCCAAGATTAACAGAATGGTTCCCGAGTTCGACAGAAAGGTTCCCGAATTCGAGAGAAAAAATCTCTGAGTTCGACAAACAAATTTCCGAGTTTAACAGAAAAGTTCTCGAGTTCGACAAACAAATTTCCGAGTTTAACAGAAAGGCTCCCGAATTCGACAGAAGTGTTTCTGAGTTCGACAGAAAATTTCCCCGAGTTCCACAAACAAATTCCCGAGTTTAACAGAAAAGTTCTCGAGTTCGGCAAACAAATTCCCGAATTTAGTAGAAAGGTTCCCGAGCTCGACAAATAAATTCTCGAGTTCGACAGATTCCCGAGTTCAACAGAAAAATTCCCGACAAATAAATTCTCGAGTTCGTCAGACAGATTTCTGAGTTCGACAGAAAAATTCCCGAGTTCGACAAACAAAGTCCCGAATTTAACAGAAAGGTTCCCGAGCTCGACAAATAAATTCTCGAGTTCGACAGATTCCCGAGTTCAACAGAAAAATTCCCGAGTTCGAAGAACAAAGTCCCGAATTTAACAGAAAGGTTCCCGAGCTCGACAAATAAATTCTCGAGTTCGACAGATTCCCGAGTTCAACAGAAAAATTCCCGAGTTCGACGAACAAATTCCCGAATTTAACAGAAAGGTTCCCGAGCTCGACAAATAAATTCTCGAGTTCGACAGATTCCCGAGTTCAACAGAAAAATTCCCGACAAATAAATTCTCGAGTTCGTCAGACAGATTTCTGAGTTCGACAGAAAAATTCCCGAGTTCGACAAACAAATTCCCGAATTTAACAGAAAGGTTCCCGAGCTCGACAAATAAATTCTCGAGTTCGACAGATTTCCGAGTTCAACAGAATGGTTCTCGAGTTCGACAAACAAAGTCCCGAATTTAACAGAAAGGTTCCCGAGCTCGACAAATAAATTCTCGAGTTAGACAGATTTCCAAGTTCAACAGAAAAATTCCCGAGTTCAACAGAAAAAAAGTCAGGGCTCGACAGAAAGATTCCCGAGTTCTTCCAGATATACCTAAAGAAAAGAAGTACTTACTTAATTCGAAACAGTTTGAAAATCACACTCAAGATTAGAACTGTAGTCCGAATAATCCAAATAATTCGAATAAGTAATAAAAAAAAATCAGAAATCAAAATATATTCACAATAATAAATATTGAATAAAAATATTTAAAGACACATAACGAAATGCATAAATATTTTAACTACTGAATCAGGAATTGCATCTCTTTTTCCCCCTGAATTTATTTATTTATTTGTACATTTGTTACATAAACTTTTGCGGAAAAAAGCGCCAGTCAGATGTATCAGCCCGAAACCGATCGAGTTCGCTGAAAATGAACGGGAAACCATTTTGAAAACGTACGCCTCAATGAATGGGCTCACAGTGACTTCCGGTTTCAGCTAACATAATGACGAATTTCAGAGGGAGGCACATCAAAACCGGCTCACGCATGAGCAGCACTGATTGCACACGTCCTCCATTGCTTTTGTGCGACGAAACTCCGGATTACCATTCACATTGTGACCATTAAATCGATAAACACTGAAGCTCTTGCACCGAGTTCAGTCCGGGTCATGTGTCATTTATGACGTAAGCCCACACAGCATTACATAAAGAAGATTAGCAAAAGGCTGCGTGTTTCACATATAAGCTACAAAATAATAGTCGCTTTGTCTAGTGCGTTGTCATGATTGTTCATATTTTAGGATCATTTAGTACTTATGAAAAGAATATCTTTGTGGATATTACGTCAGCATATTCTAATAGCTGATAAAAACCGATGGAATATGCCTGATCAATTTTTAAAACGCTAGAGAAATAACATTATCGCCATAGAAAACGTTCAATTAGGAAAACGAAATACAATAAAAGAATCAATCACCGGTAAGTTTATGAATAAATATTTCCTTGTATAATAATATGTAGCAATGTCGTAGGGACAGATAATTACACTCTTTACTAGCATGTCATACAGCGTTGCCCGGTCGAAAATACCTTCTATAGATAGTTTACTTTATACCTATGTTATATTTTTATCATAGACCAATCTCCCTATTGATAATTATATTGTACCCACTATATAGTAGTGATTTTATGATTTGAAAAATGGCTTATTTGACATCATTAAAAAATCGAAACCAAAACATTCAATCATATTCTTCTGCGTTTACTACAGGTGGGTATATATATATATATATATATATATATATATATATATATATGTATATATATACAAGTTTTGGGCGCCATAATACACAACATGCCAGCTAAGATTAAAAAAAAGCGAAATGAAAAGATATAAAAAAACATCGGAAAATAGAATAACTTTATCGTGTTGAATCAGACGTGCTTGAATAATGACTTGCTGCTTAAATAAACATATTTACATACATTCCTAATACAATCCAGTGTAAAAGCCAATGTAGGTTTACTATACCAATGAGATTTTATTTGGGCCATGAATTATGTTATTTCGAACTGTTACTTTTCTTGTAAGTAAGTTAAAATGAGATAGGATAGATCGAGATTCGAACCTGGATAACAAGGTTTGAAAAATAGGTCGGGAATTGATTCAGGAAGGAATTCCCATTATCAGTTTTAATATAAAATAGAATATATGTTTGTTTGAAAAGGAATTTGATGATTTAATTCTGTTTATGAAAATTGAATTGAAACAAGGTCAGTTAGAATAACGAACAATAGCACATTTAAATATGTTCAGATCGAAAATAGGTTAGAAGAATTCTGTTTGCAAAATGGGTTGGACATGTGTGAACAAGGTATGTGAGGCATGTTCAGGCCACGGGATCGATCGAACACGTTTATTTTTGGACATACGATGACGTCATGGCCGAGAAATGAATTCTCAATATAAGGCTAGTTTTAGAGACAGAGTCGAGAGACAGAGTCGGACAGACAGAGACAGAGTCAGACAGGAGAGTCGAGTCCGGATCGAATCCCCCTTTGGAAGCGAAGGTTTAGAAGTTGTAATCATGTAGTGACTTTGAATTTCGTGATGTCTTCATTGGCCGGTCGAAGTAATAAAAGAAACATCATATTTAGTAATTGAGTCTTCGTTGTCGTCTTTCTACAAAAACAAAGGTAATGTGAAATCGTAATTATATGAACTCTGTTCCCAAATTCATCTTGATAATGAGCATTATATAAACCCAATTTTCAAGTAATGTATAATCCCATCTAACAAGTTTGTCCCTCCATCATCTCAAGAAATGTGTCTTCCTCTCTATCAAGAAGTAATGAATGTCCCCTCCTGCGATAAAAGAACCGATCCCCCCTCTCCTAGTATATGTATTAAGAAGAAACATTCAAAGAAATGTATAAATGCCTCTCTCTTATATCTCTACCTCATCCCATTGTATTACATGTACCCGTCTCTCTTTAAAATGTCTCTCTTAATACGACCCCTATGCAACAGAATAATTAGTCAGACTTTACTTGTATGGAAAAAAAGATTCTTCATGCTAGATTGTCCTAACAAAACCCCGTACAGAGAGAGAGCTTCAATACTCGAGGATAGTGTCCAGTAGACATCCAAGTTCTCTCCAGTATGAACATATTATGAAAATTAAAAAATAAAAACAAAATCAACAATTTCCTTCCAAGAAACAAGCAAAACAAATACGGTGAAAAAATATATGAAGTTATAAATAACTTAAATCATTAAAAAAATGTTTTCCAAAATTACTGGATTTTTTACCCTAAATAATGCTCATTCGCTCTGGGAAGTAAAGGACTACTATTTGAAATCGTGTGTAAAGGGAGTTAGGTCGCAAGCTGTCTGTTCAAATTGCATTTAAATGTATGCATGTTAGTACAGTCAGGGTAGCAGGAACGGGGAGGGAATTCCACAATCCTGCACCCATGAGATAAGCTATCAGTATAGTCTATCATACGTTCGGTATTTGTTTCTTTTTTAAATTTATTTTTTTATAGTTTCTTTTTACCGCAAACAGGAGGCAGTACCACAAAATCGTTAGAGACTACGATTTGAGACCAGATTTGCAGGAATACTGTGTAGGGAGTTGAGCAGCGAGAGGTCTATTCACATTAGCATGGACTTCTGGATGTCAATACAGTCAGTGAACGAGGGTCTAGTAGGGAATATAAAAGTCTAGCAATTTGAGTAGAAAAATTAACGGAATTTATACGATCAAGGGGTGTTATTTTGGTTCTTGTCTTATTTGTCGGCGGTATTTACGTTAAGAAGGTACAGGAGTTCGTCCACGTACTCATCAGTAAAGAACTTGAGTTTGAGTTTGGCTGACAGTGTGGGAACTATTGTGTTGGCATCTCCTTTTTTAAACTCTCTAAATGAGCGTATTTCATACATGGGTGAATACTCTTTTATAGAGAAACAGGGTACACTAAAAGATAGCTCACTTTTTCTTCGCAGCAGCCTTGGCAATTACATCAATGTATTTGTTCCAATTCACATTATTTGTGAATGTTAAGCCAAGGACCTTGAGTATCATCGGTGAATGAGACGACTTCTTGTAATTATTATAGGAAACTAGCAGTGGGACACGACGTTGCCCGGAATAGGATGATGATCAATGAATATTTCACGCTCCTATATTTTTATTGTCATCGAAATCGATGAAATCGCACGGGAGGAAGCTTCACATGCCTCCATACAGTAACTTACCCACTGTAGAATTTTCACGGCCCGTTGTTCTGTCATTGTTACTAAGCAATGACATGGAAAAATAGCTTTACTGATGATAGATAAATTAAAATAACGGTTTCGATTATCGGTTATCGGTAATAATCGGGGGTATTCTTACACAAATATTACTAAGATCACTACATGTCTTATACACTAAAGTTCTGTAAATTTTACAGAAAATCTGTTCAGCCGTTTCCGAGTGTATAAGGAAGGAACTCATACAGACAGATAAAGTAAAGTTGCATTTATATAATTGTAGAGATAGAGATGCACACTAAGGCGTGGCACCAATGTAACGTTACCATCCAGTTTCGGCGCCGTTCCACTAGAGGGCGAAGGCCTTTCTCCGAACTTTAAGCCATTTCCTTAGATATGTATCCTTTTGTTTTCTCTTTAAGTCAGTTGTAGAACTTAGTGTCATCAGTAAATATACCCATCTCACAGACAATTTTATCAGGGAGGTCGTTTATAAATATCATGAATAAAAACAGAGTTCCGAGGAGTGGCCACTGTGGCGCACCTGAATTTATATCATGCTATTGAGATTTACGATCATCAAAGAACAGCCTGGAATTTTCTATTATCTAAGATGGTATTGCTTATGTGTAGTATACGTTCAGTAATATAACATGATTAAGTTTTTATGAGAAAAACATTTAGTCAAACCTTGCCAAAGGCCTTAGATGTGATTCGTACTACTGGCCTAGACTCTCCTGCCTTATCCACTGCGTAATATATATATATATATATATATATATATATATATATATATATATATATATATATATATATGTAGATTATTTGGAACATCTGAAGTATAACGAGTTTGTCTAAATATATACTGTCGATCAGAACGAAATTTCCCAGCTATGAAGTGGCGAACTAGTGCTGTATGTATAAAGGACTCAAATATTTTAGCCGAAGAGAGATAGACAGAGAGTTCGAGAGAGAGAGAGGGGGTAGGGAGAAGAAGGGAAAAGAGAGAAGGAGAAAAAGAGTCAATGAGGGAATAATTGAGTGAGCTAATTTTTCCGCTTTAATTTAAAATTTTTGTTAAATTTTAACCCTTGGCATTATGTTGTCTATAATGTATCAGTATTATATTAAACAGCATTGAAACTAATGAGAATTTTTCATCGCCATAACGATATAAAAATCCGTTCTTTTAATACTAAATGATGTAGTCTTATCCGCATCTCTGTAGACCCAAATTATAGAATCGAATACACCATGAAAGAAAAAGGTCGATATACTCTAAACCAAACCACTAAACACCATGGGTAACTATTTGAAAATGGGATACACTCGAAACATAACAACGTTCTCCAAATTACTGCATTCGGCATTAAATAGCTCGAAAAGGTCTGCTATGCCGTAAAACAGAACAACCGATCCAAATCCTAAATACGGAAGATAAAATCACGGCGTCTGATATTCTCATCTGGACTCCTTTATACAACATTCAGTGGCTGCTGTCCATAAAACGGTAAAGCTTTTGAATCTGTTATTCTGTTCAGAAATTAATACGCACTATTATAGAATGGTACACTGCATCTCTGGTTATATATAAAAATGAAAGTGCCAACACAAATGATGAATGACAGCAAGTTCCTGTTAGCCCTGCTGTCGCAACAATGGTTGACATAGATTAATTGCAATTCGAATTCCTATCTCGTTCACTCTATTCTCAATTCCATTCCATATATAACATTATGACTTCTGCACTGCGTGTTTCAATGTGCTTTGAGCGATCACAAACCCATGCTTTAAATGTACATTACACAATTACTTAGATTTCGATAATTCATGATATTTGGATTATTCGATTCTCATCGTAGATATTAATATAGTAAAGTTTAAACCGATGAAATATTCGACCTTCGTAAAAGGCGGTTCGTCAAACCCGGGAATCGTAAGGTCGAACTCGGTAATCTGTAATAAAATTTACAACGAAACTCTTTATTTCATTTACATGTGAAGCTTGCTATAGTTTCGAAGATAACAAAGTCATGATCCTAATAAAGAGATTGAAATCTTGTAATGAAATGATATCAGAAAGGTGAGCATAATTGACGCCAAAATCACACCCACGTAAACAAAAGCATCTAATTGTCACAGAAGCGTTGCAAGAAGTGCATCCACCTACAATCGGCCTTGACTTATGCATAAAATCGAACTGTAACTGTAAACAGTTGTCAATCAGTTTCGCTGGCGACTCATTCAGTGATATTTTCGTAGTATTTATAAAAGCTACGCGTGTTTCTGTTGAGACAAGTACCTGTATTGAACACGATTTAGTACGCCTGTAGCACAAAAAATGTTAAACGAAATAAAATATTTTCGATGTTGTTATTTATGTTAAGTAATTAATCACAATTACGTGTGTGGTAGTTTTATTCTTATACAGTTAAATTATATATGCGCACATATGTACCTATATGAATTGTATTTAAAAAATAAACTATGGATTTAAAAATGTGGGCCTTATAATGCCTTGTTTATGTATATATATATATATATATATATATATATATATATAAATATATATATATATGGGGGTGTATATGTGTGTATGGGAAAGGGTGGTTGGTTGGTTGTTTTTGTTTTACGGCATATCAACCTTTTTCAGCTTATTTAATGCCGAATCTAGTTATTTTAAGGAATGATTTTTAATGGAGTATATATATTTTTTAAGTCAGATTCTATTTAACCTATAGATGGGACCCTAATAGGTACTACCACTCCGAGTCAGAGTGGACCTGGGAGCAATGGCAAGTAAAGGGTGGCTCCACACTCCCCAAAGCCCGCAAGGTTGGGCCTCACCATCAGGTATATTTTTAGGTCATATCCAGGACCGTGGGAAAAGGGTTGATATACACACACACACACACACACACACACACACACACACACACACACACACATATATATATATATATATATATATATATATATATATATATATATATATATTCAATCATAAATGAAACTTGATTCTTTATAGACTCCGAAGCGGCTGAACAGAATTTACAGAACTTTAGTTTATATGTCTGGGAGTCATCTTAGTTAAGTTTTGTCTAAGAACATCCCGATAATTACCGAAAATCGATAATCGAAACCTTTATTTTAATTCATCTATCATTAGTTTTTCCAGGTGATCGCATAGCAACAATGATAGAACAATAGGTCGTTGAAATTCTGCCGGTGGTAAGTTGATAGCGTGTTTTTATTTATTATTCATTTATTCATTTATTTATTTATTTGCATAGTCCGTAAGTTTATTGATTTGCTCATTAACGGCAATGGATTTTATAAGACTGGAAATTTACGTTTTTTGGGATTTTAGTGTTGAATGATGTGATCTAGTGGGTTCAACCACCGCACGTAAATTTTTGAGTGTTTTTTTCGTTGATTGGAAAGAAGTTTATATAAATAATTTTATGAACGAAACAGTAGGTTCTATTCAATGCAATGTAAAATAACATATATTTTGGATAAAGATTCTGCATGGATGCATGTGAAGCCTCGGGCGATTTCACGGATTTCGCTGACAATAAATATATAGGAGTGTGAAATATTCGTTGATCATCATTCTATTCCGATTCTCCCTGCATATATATATATATATATATATATATATATATATATATATATATATATATATATATATATATATATATATACCGTAGTTGGGGTAATTGCGCCAAGTTCGGGGTATTTGCGCCAACTAGATAAAAGTGCATTTTGGCAGCCCTTTTTTTAGTTCGCTTATTACCCCCGGATTTGGCGCAATCACCCCAAAGTACAGTATATATATAAACACACACACATATGTATATATATAAATATATATATATATATATATATATATATATATATATATATATATATATATATAATATAAAGCTGAATGTCTGTGTGTGTATGTGTGTGTGGGTGTGTCTGGTCACGAATAAGCTCCTATATGGTTGACTATTTAAAAAAAAACTGATTACATATAATGATAGAAGATGGATCGAGACACAAGAATGGGTGTGTTTGATCATGCAGAACAGTGGCCCATTAAAATTGTTGGGTCTGCGTTTGCGCCTGGTCAACAATGTATGAAAATAAAAAATTAAAAAATTAAAAAAAAAGACGTTTACAGGTTTTTTTGATATAGATGCACATAATAATACTTTGATAAGTGTGTTTTAACTTAAATAGGGATGGTATAATACAATTGTGGGGTCTGCGTTCACGCCTGCCCTCCATAGAATGGAAACAGGCACAAACTTTAATAAAGACTTTTCATATCTATCTGCGTAAGTATACTTTGATGATTATGTTTCAGTTTGAAGAAATATGGTATAATAAAATTATGGGGTGTTCGTTCACGCCTGACCTCCATAGAATGGAAATATGTCACAAAGTTTAACATTTTTTTTTTAATATAGATCCACCGAATATTGTGATAAGTGTTTCAGTGTAAACAGGTATGGTATCCTAAATTATGGGGTTTATCTATTTTATTTTTACTTTTATTTAGCTTTGGTTTTGATACCCCCAAATTCGAAGCTATCTCTTCACAACCCTTTCTTTTTATTACCTATCATACTTTCATAAATCAGAGTCCATTTTCTGTAGGCTGTTTTTGAACCCAGTCAACGACCAGTACTTTTGCTAGTATATATATATATATATATATAAATATATATATGTATATATATATATATATATATATAGAGAGAGAGAGAGAGAGAGAGAGACACACACACACACACACACACACAGAAACAGACAGAGAAAAGACCCATGGCTTAGGAGATTAAGTACGTGGACAATTCACTGCTTTGGAGTTTGATGGTTTCCTTATTGTAAGCGATGCGGAAAATAAATTTGCGAATTGCATACTTAGAACGGTTAGTCCATAATGGATAACGGAACGAGAAGAATGTTACTGGATTAAATAAAGGGCTTCTTTCGAAATCTCGTGCAGATTTTTGAGTTCGACAACAAGATTCCCGAGTTCCACAAGATAAACAGGGAGCAGTTCAGTATTTACATCGGCCGAAAAGTAATGCAAAAAACACCATACAATGAAAACTAACGTCGGAAGATGTCAAAGAATAACAACAATCAGTTCCCAGATAAAAGACCAATCTTTCTTGATTAGGCTCAACTTTAAATTTGATCCAGTCTCGACGACTATTTTCAGGCGAGTTCGATATTCTCCAAATAAAAAAAAAAACAATCTTCTGATTAATTTTGTCCTCATGCGGAAATAAATAATAATCTACTATCATATAAAAGGAACATTCTTTGTATGTGTGTGTCTCGTATTTATGTGTGAGATTGTTCTCTGTGGACTTGACACGAAATACTTTATGTTCCGGTAGTGTTCTTAGAAAGGGTTTGTATCGGAATGTCTTGTATCAATAATCGACAATAATCCAATGAAAGAAGGACCAGGCGATTTTGACCAAAGTTAACACTTTACACCGCCTAACATCACAAGTGAACTTGAAAAGTGTTATTGTCGCACAAACCGAAAGCCCCGACATATAAAATCATCAGTAGGTTCTTTCATGGGACAGGGGTCTGTTCGACATGAATGTTTCTGTTTAAAAGCACAATTACATAATACTTGATTTTCTTTATTCAAGCTATTATCACAGCACAATCAGTGAGGTCAGGCATATGAAACCAACAGTAGGTTCTTTGATATGATAGGGGCGCGTTCGAAACGAATGTTTCTGTTTAGTTCACAATTGAAGCATGATATTGACTTTGCATTTTAAACTTTAAGTGAAGTCATGTTTTACTGGTAATTTTATAAAATCAACAGTACTTTCTCTACAGTGCAATGTAGTCGACAATGTGTTATATAGTGTGAGGAGGCAT
>NC_136492.1:9956302-9971302 GCF_053919585.1 Euprymna scolopes | reverse complement strand
TGGACTATTTGGCGAATAGTAATGCGCCGATCTTCCAAAATGGCAGCCTCAACTTGATGGGCAGGTGCTTCATCAATGGCAGAAGGGGGGCGACCAGGTCTGGGAGCTGTTTCAACAGACTTCCGGCCGTTTTGAATTCACGATGCCAGCGTTTTACAAGGTCATATGATGGGGCAGTATCACCATGAGTTTTTTTCATTTCATCAAAAGTCCCCTGTGGTATGCGTCCTTTCAAATAAAAAAAACGGGTCACTGCTCATCATTCAACAGGCTCCATTTCACACGTGACTCAGTTCAAACACATGTAAAACAGAAACCACAATTAGTTCAGAGCTGTAATTTGCCATATACCCGTAGAGATATAAATCTTTGCACATGCAAAATTTCAGCTAGATCAGACACCTGGAAGTGGGTTAGGGGCATTACTTATTGCACGTATGTCGTGTATATATATATATATATATATATATATATATATATATATATATATATATATAAAGTTATCTTCTATATAAATAAAATGATTTCATTTTTCCCGCCTGACTTTGACCCTAATAGGATAAAGAATCTAGACATTTTATGCAGATGTACTATACACAAACTGCATCACGATATCTGCGGTGTGTTATAGGTATAGTAGCTATCCACCAACTCGCAGATCGGAGCTTACTATACTATATCTGGTGAGAATTCACTACCAAAACCGGTTACGATCAATGGAAGTAGTAAAATCATATCTCTTTAAAAAATCATACTTCCACCGCCACTCATTTACACCGTCTGTGACCATTCACAGGCGACAAATAAGGACGAACGCCGGTTTAGGTTTTCATAAAAACTGGACAGCAATAAAAACAAGCACAAACCAAAAAGCTTTACATTTTCTTACAGTGCATTAAAACTTATGATACTTCAATTCCGTTTTATTTCGCATTCTTCGGCAATTACAACATCGTTTTCTTCGCTTTGGGGGGGCGATGTATCTCCCCTGGGTTTTTCGTTTTCCCGATCTTTCTCAAATTTATTTCTTCTCTCTTTCGTGTTTCCTCTTTTTTTTTCGGCAAGTTCACCATCGTTTCTTTTCATTTTTATTTTTTTATTAATTTCGTTTATAATATTTCCTCTGTTTCTACGAATTTTACGTTTTGTTTCTTTATTTCTTCTCTCTTTCCTTTTTTCTTCTTTTACTTTTTTTAACACTAAAACAAAACAACACCAAAGTACATGGATTCATTTCTTCTTCTTACGTTTAGTTTCTGCCTTTCCAATCTCTTTTTTCCTCTTTTTTTTTATAAAAGACGTATCATACATCATTTCCGTTTCATTTCGCTTTGTACGATGCCTTTTCCCCGATTTTCATCGTGTATTTCTTTTTTTAATTTATTTCGTTCTTTTCTTTTCCAAGTTTTCCCTTAGAGGCGGCACTAGGAACACATTGTTTTTATTCTTCTTCATTTTTCCTTCTTAATCAGCTAATGAGCAATCACTTACAGGACAAAGGCCCGTTTGACCTCCGGTTGACTGGCTCCTTTGTGTGTGCTATTAAGCTTAGATATCTAGTGTCTTGACCTGTTATAAATCTAGGTTTAGTTTTTTTTATATGTTAGTTTATATATATATATATATATATATATATATATATACATATAGATGTGTGCTAGTTTAGGTATATGCATGTTTATTTATTTATCTATTTGTTATTTATTTATTTTGATCTCTATCATAGAGTAATTTTTATCCTGTGAAGAATCCTAGAGTGAGTGAAACGCGGGATATTCAATGTAGCTTAATCGCCATATATATTTTATAACTTACTAACTAGCTCTACCTACGTATTGAACACTGTTGAACTAAATACTTAAAGTTTACGCATAAAGTTATACTTTCGTACATTAATTTTAAGTGAGTATATGATGTGGTTATATATATACATATTCATGTGTCTATCAAATATCTCTCACACACATTTATATATATATATACATATTTATATATGTATGCACACATACATACATACATACATACATATATACATTTCAGCATAATCGCGTTGATACACTGGTTCCAATGAGATAACCGAAGTTAAGCAACGTTGAGCCTGGTTAGTACCAGATGGGTGACGATTTCGGAATTCAAGGCACTATATATGCTCTCCGCTTATCTCGGCATTTGTTTCCAGTCGACCTGTACATACACTTTACTTGCAACTGGGATGTAACGATGTTAAATTGTTAGCAGGAAAGATGTGGCTGGAGTTTGCGCACCTCCTGCTAAAAAAAAATCATGCGCAGACACTCCCTCCTGGGTATCCAGAAGCTGCCAAATACTGAAGGAGCCTATACACACACACACACACACACACACACACACACACACACACGCACACACACGCACACACACATATATATATATATATATATCTTTGTGCGTGCGTGTGCTTGTATATATATATATATATATATATATATATATATATATATACACACGCATACATATATCTATAAAACTGAGAATAGGTTTGCTCGAGGACACTTCCCAACCTATATACAATGAATTCGTGAACTACAGATTGACATAAGTTATATACGATATTCAGATATGTGGAAAAGTTTTTCGTCTGTTTTTATTACACAAAGGACTGCTAAGGAGTCAAACTTGAAAAAAAATGGTGCGTGGGTGTGATCGGGTTCTTATCTGTTTGCTTAATCTTTCACGAATGTGCATGCGCGAATGGTTCAGGTTACTGGTTATGTATGTTAAGAATAAACAGGTGTCAAAACATCTTTGGGGCACAGGCAACGCTGGTCTAATGGCTATCATACTTATATATATATAAGGGGATTAGAACAACAGTCTTAATATCAGAGTTTATTTTCATGTATTAGTAAATGCATTAATGCAATTAAAAGAAAACAGTGTTCGTTGTAATGTAGATATATAATAAGCTCGATAGGCACAGATATCCTAGAGCTATTTTAATATTGAGTAAAATGATTCATAATTTATAATTACATATGAAATCGATTTTTTAATTTTTAATTTTAATTATCATTTTACTCAATATATATATATATATATATATATATATATATATATATATATATAGAGAGAGAGAGAGAGAGAGAGAGAGAGAGAGAGAGGGGGAGAGAGAGAGGGGCTCGTTTTTTTTTTGTAAATAAAGAGACAAGCAGCTTGCACACTATAAAATGCTTCCAGTTCCCGACCCTTATCGAGGGGGGTGACTGAAGCTGAAGACGGCTTCATTGATTAGATGTTAGCTCTACTATATAAAGTAGGTAACTGACTTGAGTTTTCAAATAAAAGTCTTTAAATAAAGCTGTAGCGTTATTTTTTTTTTTTAGGATGACACTTTTATTGTTCTACTCTGTATTTTCTCCAAGATATGCCACGACTGACAAACCATATCTCGGTAATCAAGACTAAGATAATATTTTAGCTAGGTTCACGTTCGTAATCTTAGTCAACAAAGATGGCGAGGCATTCGTCGTTTAACTTCGATCCTAAATCGAAGATTATTCTCTTAACGAGTTCATTACTGTCGACACAAATACAGAAATTGTCGTATCAAATACTTAATGATAAAGATCAGGGGCAATTTTCCTGATAAACCTGAAAAAAAAAAAGAATAAGAACGTGAGCTAACGAGTACGAGGTAAATGCGTGGTATGTGTCAGGAGAATTTATCAATTGAAAGTCTTGCTCCGAATCTGCGAATGTGATATAAAATACATCTAGTTTTGAAAAGTTCAAATAGAAATTGATTTGGGAATTTCGGCAACAGTGCAGTAAATAACCGGAAGACGTTGGTGGCAAAAAATAACTAGGCAACATTTTAGAAAACTCAGATCAGTTGTTTTCGAGTCCATAGTGAACTCTCTCTCTCTCTCACACACACACACACACATACAGACACACACACAGACAAACTTAGTTTTATATAATACAGGGTGACCAACTGAAAAGAGAGGAGAACATTCTTTTATTGTTTTTTTTTTTTACACAGTGATCACCACTTATCAAGGCCCGGAAGCCACTAAGGGATAAAGGTTATTGCAAGTACATTACGTTAGTGTGGAGATTCGATGAAGTGTTTACTTAAGGGAGCGGTTCATTAGGAATTTGTTAACATTGGACTTCAAGACATCCAAGTTGTAGTCCGGTGGGAAGCAGGCAGACGGAACAGAGTTCCACAGGTGTGCAGTTCTAAGAAAGAAACTTTGTTCATGGAATCCGCGTTTTGATTTAGGCACAGATATAGAGTGGGGGAAATTTTTCACAGTGGATTCAGCTAGACGGTGTTTTTCGTGATTGAAGTTCAGACGAGCACCTGCCATGGAAATAACGATAAAACAAGGATAGGCTCGCAACGTCTGTGGGAGAGAGGTTGCAGGGTAGAGAAAAGGGCATCCCCCACTAAGCCACGAAGTCTATTTTGTATTCTGTCAAGGCAGGATAGGCATTTTTTTTTAGCAGCTCCTGCCCAGATATGGCAACAATATTCCATCCTTGGACGTACTTGGCTTTTATATAGATAGAGAATTGCATCAGTAGTGAGATATCTTCTTCCCACCATCTTTCCAGCGACCTTGGCAACAGACTTGATGCACGTGTTCCATTTCAGATCAGGAGTATAGGTCAAACCCAGAAGCTTGTCAAAACACGGGGCCTCACCCAGACGAGAGCCATCCATCACAATTGATGTCAGATGGGGATCAGAGCGTTTAAATTACCTTTTAGCATTGTTTAAATTTCCTGTAGCATTGTTCAGATTACATGTAGCATTGTTTAAAGTATCTGTAGCGTTGTTCAGATTACATGTAGCATTAATTAAATTACCCGTAGCATTGTTTAAATTACCTGCAGATACTGGAAGTGGTCCCGTTTATATCTATGCATTTTTGTGCACGTTTAATAATGTTTGCAGATACTTGTGGTTGAAAAACTTTGCTTATTGTTCTCTGTTGTGTCATGAACTCGTATCAGATATCTGTGAGACAAGTGTGGTATGTAAGCCATCTTTTTGAAAAAAGAATTACATTTTGTCTTTGGTGTCCGTTGGTCGTTAAGACAACGATTAGAGAGACTGGGCTACCTTTGAGTGGGCCGCTCACTAGTATTTATATGTAACTGTATATACTCTCTCTCGCACACACACAAACACACACACAAATAACTATATATATACATATATATACACACATATATATGTATACATATATATATATATATATATGCACACAACTAACACACTGTCGCGAAGATTGACTCTCCACCTCTCTGACTCGAGCTCCATTCGGAATTTCGAAAAATTATGGTAGAAAATACAAGAGTATTGCAGAGTGAGAGAAATGTAAATAGGCTAAGAATACTGGAAGCATTGTACATTAAAACAAAGAAGCCTCAAATAAATGATATTAATTATGAGTGCAGGCGGAACGTTTTGAAATGTTTGAGATAAATTTTTGAAAATGTATATATGTGTTTGCATATATAAATGTATTTAATATATGTAAAAAAAAAAAGAAAGTCCGCCCACCTAACTTGTAACACGCTACCACGTGACTAGGAAAGATGTATACATAAGTAAATTAAAAAAAAACACTATCTACATTTATTTCTACAATATGCATGAGGATGATAGAATTACTTCTGTCGAAAGCGCTCGCGATTATGGATCCAACATATACAATTTCGAGAAGAACACAAACAGGGCTATTCGGAGATTGGAGAAGATAAAAAGGAAAATTGTAAAACAGAATAATTCTGTGCTATTCAATAATACACACACACACACACACACACACACACATATATATATACATATATACATATATATATATATATATATATTAAATTGTAATTCAATGAATTTAAAAAAAACTCTCATTGAAATGAAATGAAGTGGTTGAGTTTCATATCAAAGAATTTTTATTATTCTAAGTAAGACAAAGAATGTTTTAGAAAATTAATCTCCTTAACCTATAGGGTTTCGATGTCTACCATCTCATCAGAGGAGAGAAAATATTAGCAAATAGTTATAAAGATATGCACCCTATTTGCTAAAGTCAGTGAGACATGGAAAGTAAAAGTGAAATAATACATTTATCAGAAGTCCTGTAGCAGGAGGATTTGTAGAAAAAGGATATGAATGTTTTTGTTGATCCAACTTTTTTTTTTTTTTATTTTTTATTCAATTTTCACCCCAAACAAGGCACAGTGCCACTTTGAAGCAGGGGGCTACTATTAGGGAATTAATTAGCGGGGTCATTATGAAGGGAGAAGAGTAGAAAGATGTTTGTTAACATTACACTTGAACTTCTGCATATCATTGCAGTTGGGAAAGCAGAATCCCGGAAGGGAGTTCCAAAGACCCGCAGTTCTGGGGAAGAAACTATTGGAGTAAAAGGCTTTCTTGCACCTAGGGATCTCCACTGTAAAGGGATGAGACTTAGTAGCTTGTCGGGTTTGTCGGGGGTAGTTACGTCGGGGAGGTACAAGTGTTTGCAGTTCGTCAGAGCATTCACCATTAAAGTATTTGTAGAACAGGCAGAGGGATGCAACATCTCGTCGATGGGACAGAGGTTGAAGCCCAGATGACAGTTCAGGACCTATCAGGTTTGCGACTCTTTTTTGAACCCTGTCCAGGAGCGAGAGACAAGCAGCAGATGCACCAGCCCAGATGTGACAACAGTACTCCATACATGGGCGAATGGTTGCCTTATAGAGGTATAGGATACTGGCAGGCGTAAGTAGTTTTCTAGCACGGTAGAGGGAGCCAACCTTCCTTGCAGCAGCCTTGGCAATGCTCTCAATGTATCTATTCCAGTTCATATTCCCTGTAAACGTTAGGCCGAGGAGTTTAAAAGAAGTACTTTCAGGCAATGTGTTCTTGGCCATTGCTATTGGTGGTAGAGAAGGTTTCTTGTAGTTATTGAAGGAAACAAGCTTAGTCTTAGCAGCATTGAATGAGACCAACCATTTTTGTCCCCATTCCACTACGGATTGGAGGTCATCCTCTAGTGTTTCTGCCATTTTCTTGGATATGTGTTCATTTGTTTTCCCCTCATATCTGTTATAGAGAGTGGTGTCATCGGCAAATATACCCATCTCCGAAACAATATTATCAGGGAGGTCGTTTATAAATATCAGGAACAATAGAGGTCCAAGGATAGACCCCTGAGGCACTCCCGCATTTATGTCATATTGTTTGGATGTACGTCCGTCGAGGACAACTTTGATTTTTCTATTACTTAAGAAGGATTTAATTACGTTATGAATTCTTCCAGTGATTCCATATGATCTAATTTTCCTTAGAAGACCATCGTGCCATACCCTGTCAAAAGCCTTAGATATATCAAGGGCCACCGCTCTACCCTCCCCTGTTTTATCCAATGAACGGTATATACGTTCAGAAACTACAGTTAAGATATCTGCTGTTGAACGGGCTTGCCTGAATCCATATTGTTTGTCAGTCAAGAGTTTAGCAGCTGTTAGGTGCTGGACTAGGGCTTTATTAACTAAGGACTCAAATATTTTGGCGAAAAGCGGGAGGAGGCTAATGGGGCGATAATTTAGTGGGTCAGTTCTTTCATCAGAATTCTTGAAGACTGGTACCACAGAGGCGGTTTTCCAGCAGTCGGGAAAACAAGATTCGTTAAGGCATTTATTGTAAAGTTTGGACAGAACTGGAGCAACCTCGGCAGAGCATTTTTTTAATAGCACAGCCGGGATGAGATCTGGTCCACATGCTTTAGAGGTGTCTAGGTTTTTTATAATAGCATGTACCTGAGAAGGGGTGATTTTCAAGTCGTCAAGTGTGGCGTCTGTTCGCAGAGGAAAATCAGGGAGTGAGTGGTGTACCGAGTTCAGTGTGGAGTTTGAGGCAAACCGACTGGCAAGCAGATTAGCCTTGTCAGTTGCCGTGCAAGCAACCTCATGATTGTTTGTTAGTGGGGGAATAATTGACTGTCCATTATTAACTACGCTGTTGTAGATTTTCCAAAAATCCCGGGTTCCTAATTTCTGTGCTTCGATGCGCTTTCTGGTGGTTTCAGAGTAATCTGACTTAGCTGTGTCTGTCACTCTCTTACAATTATTTCTAGCTTCTATAAACTTCTGTTTATTTGAGCTGGACTTATGTCGGTTGAATCTGCGGAACGCATGCTGCCTTTGACAAATGGCAGCTGCACAAGCAGAAGTAAACCATTGGGGGGAGTGGGGCTTGCTATAGTATTTCCGTGCGGGAACATGTGCTTCAATAGCAGTTTTGAACCATTCAGTTGTCTCATTTGCACACTGTTCCGCTGGAAGAGTAAAGATATTTTGCCATGGGGCATCTCTGATGAGCTCCCTGATGGCTTCCCAATCAGCCTTTTTGTAATACCTCGTTGTTTTGAGTAGTGGGTCTTCAGTTTTAGGGCGAGAATTTAGGCTGATTTCTACCATTATCACAGCGTGATCAGCATTCCCGAGTGGGCTATGGGCATTTGTTGTACAGTCATTGGGAACTGTTGTCAGAAAGAGATCTAGAAGTGAGGCATGTTGATCGTGCTGGTCTGGGAAACGTGTCGGAAATGTAACCATCTGAGATAGGGAATGAGATATAGAGAAGCTATATGTGGCGCTACCAGCTACGTCTGTGTGATTTGAGAATCCTAGCCAGTTACTGTGGTGGACATTGAAGTCACCAAATACATGTATTTGTGCGCTAGTATCGAGGGAGAGTGCTATATCTATGCTGTCTGAGACTTTGTTTATTAGGGTACAGTCTTGGTTTGAGGGAGAGCGGTAGAGAAAATATAAGTAGCTAATAGTGTGTTGCATATTCAGTCTGAAGCACATAAAGGCCTGGCCCTCTGATTCTAGTTTTATTTCTCTAGTTAGGGGGAGGGTGTTTCGAATATAGACTCCAAGTCCATGCATATGTCTGTCCGAGTCCTTACGGTAGAGTGGGAGATAACCAGGCAAGTTAAAGTGGTTAGAGGGTATGGAGGAGTGAAGGTTAGTTTCACTTAATGCTAAGATATCCGGGGTGTTTACAAGGAGAAATGACTCAACATCATCTAAGTTAGTTCTAAGCCCGCGGATATTAGTAAATGCAAGCCTCAAGGGAGGAGGCAGGTTGGTTTTCTTTGAGTTTGGTCCTGGTTTAAACGTAACTTTTGCTTGAGCTGTCATTTCATTTTATTTTATTTAAAAGTTTCAGTTAGGGTGGATGAGTGAGGGGGTGCTGGACAAGTAGTTGTGCAGAATACCAGACATGCAATACAAGTAGACCATCAGCTGTCCTCACCCACAGGATTGTGGCCTCAGGAAAGCCCACCGGGGATGAGTGCAGGGTCCCTTTCCATGCGCGACATGGCACTACAAACATCCCGATATTTTACAACTGTTGATGGAGCAGCCGCTCTAAGCGCTACCAAAGAGTTAGGGCTCCTGTACTATCAGTCGGAAACAGCAGCCAGGAACTGTCAATCCGGTACCCTCAATCCATTAGGCAAAGCCAGCCCAGTCCAACTGCACTGACATATATGGCACTGAAGCACCCCACTGTGTCCTTGCTTGGTAAAATCCATATTATACGTTCTTTACATCCGTTTGGTAATAATTTCCAAGCTATATACTGGGTAATCCGCATAGCTGTGTATATATCCGAATCGGGCAAGTGCTTGTTTAAATTTGTTTTGGGTCCAGCGATAATAAATTCAAAGTCTGGTGGAAACCTTTTCATTAGAGGTTTATATTATTTTTAGTGAGGCGAAGTGTTAGGGAGAGCAGGTAGTGGTAAGTGGTAGGAGGTGGGGTGAGACATATGTGCATATTCATCCTAATATACACATGAACACACATATACAAACACACACATACACTCAATATACATATATACATATACATACACATACACATACACACACACATATATACATATACACACACATATATATATTTGAACATATATATACATATACATACATATACACACATAAACATACATACATCTATATAAATAGATATCTCTTCAAGTAGAATCCAAGAATCATAACGTTTGACCGGTCGCTTAATTGAGGTCAGGTCGTGTACATGTTATAGGGACTTGGTTCGGGGTGGGGGGACTTAGGAGGAGGAACAAGAAGAATATAGAGATAAGAACAAAAATAAAAACAAAGATAAAAACAAAAAACAAGAACACAGATAAAGATAAAAACAAAAAACAAGAACACAAAAAAGAACAAAGATAAAAACAAAAATTTATTTGCTCTATCTTGCATAACGAGCAATTCTTGTTTAGATGGAATAACTTATAGAATATTACTGCCAGTAATATTTTGTAAACCTACAATCTCACGTTTACATAACCACTGATTGTTAAATAAAAACTATTCCGAAGAATATATATATATATATATATATATATATATATATATATATATATATATATATATATAGCTTAATGTAAAAGGAAAAGAGAAAGCTCAATTCTACAAAAGAAGACTTATCCGGATAATGTCAAGGTCAACATTTATCATTAGAGCTTATACAATAGGACAACAAGAGTATGAACTGAAGACACAAAGCTATATATTGGTAGATATAGAATGGATCATTTATTGAATAATGGAATACAGGCAAAATTTGGGGGATAGAAGTGACTCTTTATGCCAGCGCATTTCAAAGTCTAATGCTTCTCACCAGAAGAGTAGAGAAGGTGCTAGGTAGCATGGAGGAGATGTGGCGTATAGCGTAAGATTCATTAGGGACGAAAAAGATTAGGAGGAATTATAGAATATTGGGGAAGCTTTATTGAATTCTAAATAAGTAAGTAGAAGTTTGTTATATATAATATGATATATAAGATTGTATATGTTCTTTAACATAGTATTGAGATTAAGATATATGTATATATATACACTCACATATACATATATATCTGTATCTATATATATATATATTTATATAATTATATATATATATATATATATATATATATATACTGTCTCTGCCCGCTTAATTTCTACCACGATATCTTTCATTAAATATTTTTTACGTTATTCTTTGATTATCTATATTGTACCTTGGTCTCTCTTCTTCTTGCTATGTCGGACCTATACTGCACAAGAACCTTCAAACATTTTTAATCGGACCTATACTGCACAAGCAACTTCAAAATTGTTAAGTCGGACCTACTGTTCACAAGGTCATTTAAAATTGTCAAATGGGACCTATACTGCACAAGCACCTTAAAAATTACTACTTGGCCATAAATCCTTTTGCTAACGAAAGATATTTTGTTTAAAAGAAACGGCTAATCTTGTAAAATTGTATATAACCATGTTTTTCAACTTTTTTCACTTGTGAAGTATTTTATCGACTTTCACTAAATTTCGGGTCATCACGAGAGAGTACGGTCTGTTTCAGGGCCTTCCGCTTCGATATTAATTCACTTGTAGACTTGTGTGGAGTCGTGCTTATCGTCTTTATTTTACTAAAAATGCTAAACCCTAGTTCCCTAGGCTCCTCCACCTATAATGCAGTAGTTTTTCCTTTCTAACAACGTCTGGAAGTCTCCTTATATGTCATATTGTGTGAGCGTATCAATGACCTCCGTGACACCCACTTTCGTCACCTCAATTGTCACATAACGACAACATCTAAGATTTTCTTTTAGCAAAGGGTATAACCAAAATTCACATGGGAGCAAGGTATGAACAATAGGGAGGGTGGGAAACGGTAGTGATGCTCATCCTGGTACAATTGTCTGCAACATGGATGGTGTTGTGGACTGGTGTATTTGCGTGAATTCTCTGCCTCTTCAGCTCCTCGCGAACAATTGTGTGTAATTTTCTCACGGTCACAGCAAACTGTACACTTATTGTCATCAAATCTAGTTTTCGAACCTACTTACCACACCTTTCATCACCTCTCACATAATCCCCGCGTCCCTTGAATTTCTTATACCACTCAAAATGTTATATTGATTTTATGAAAGATAATCCAAAAGCAGTCTGAAGCATTCTATACGTTTCTGTGTCATTTCCCAAGTTTAAGACAAAATTTTATTGCAGGTCGTTCTTTAAGCTGTCCTCACGTCCAGATTATTCATCAGTGCGATGGTAAAGGGTTTAGTAGGGTGTATTCCAATTCCTGCTGTAGCTGTTAATTTGAACCTAAAATCATAAAAATTGGTCAGTCATCGCAAAAAATGCATAGCAATAATATACCGCATTTTCAAGAGTCCACGACAAATTTAAATGTCTGTATAAAAAAAGTCTGAGAAATATTTAAGGCACCTGGTAAGTAAGAAATTTATGTGATTTATTCATACATAAGCAATGTATGAATATATATATATATATACTAGCAGGGGTGCCCGGCGTTGCTCGGGTGTTTGGAGGTGTATGCAGTGCAAAAAAAGGCAAAAAAAACCCCAAAAAATGGTTAATTTTTGATAACTTTGACCCCTATTATGACCCCTTAAAATTTATTGTTTCGGGCTCAAATCACTTTATTAAGTTAGATCCATTTTCAAGGAATCTATATCTAAAATTTCAAGTGTCTAGACCCAAAATTGTCGGAGGAGTTTGGTAGAGTTCTTAAAGGTCAAATCGTTGAAATTTGACCCCTTAACAGCCAAATTTCTGGCTGACACCCGTCACATCGATTTTTCCAAATCTCAGTACCCGGTTTTTCAAATTTCGCGTCTATAGACTAAACATTGACAGAGTTATGTCGTAGGGAAATGTAAACAGACAGACAGACACACAGATAGACAGACAGACAGGCACGTTCACTTTTATAGATATATAGATATACATATTTAATTATTCTTGTCAGTTCATTTAGTTATCCCTTTTATATAACCCGCCCCTCTGGGATTATGCAATGATTTACAACTAGCATGTAACATGTATAGATTAAAAGTTCAATCCTCAGTGTGGGCGACCGAAATATACATTTGCGAATTACTATGGACCTCTACACATTCATGGCTGGGGTAACAAGAGAACGCTACCCCCTGGAAGTAAATAAAGGGTTCCGCTCGAAATTCCGTCCATATTCCCGAATACGACAGAAACATTCCCGAGTTCGACAAGATACACTTGAAGAAGGTAGAAGGTTATATCGACCGAAACGTTGTGAAAATCACACTCAAGATGAGAACAGTATTCCGATGAATAATAATGCATATAGTCAATCCTCATCTCCAAAATTCAGAAACGTCAGATTTGATATTTATTGGTTCATAGTCCCATCCCCCTGCTGTTATAGTATACAAGGTATAGTCTTCATTTGTTTTCACATAAGCAATAATGTGATGCCTCCGTTCAGTCTCGAAAGACAAAGGATACCCCTTGTAGGAGCGGCCGCGCGTATTATTGTAATGCAAAGGTTGCGAAATCCCCGACCACACCTATCATACATCGGCACTGCTTTAGTCCAGTGGCAAGGAGAAGTCCAGGACGAGTGTAAACAATGCCGAAATAAGCGGAGAGCATATACAAACCCTGAAAGTCCGACATGGTCACCCATTTTGTACTGACCAGGTTCAACGTTGCTTAACTTCAGTGATCTAGCGGAAACCGGTGTGTAAACGTGATTCTGTCGTATGTTACAGGCAATAATATGTTGCTACACAGTCATGAGCACGTTTCGGTCAGACAGTTACCAGTAACTAGAAAACTTTTCAGGCTATGCAGCTTATATGAAAGCAAAGTTTGCAAGCTTCACTCTATATTTCTCTCTCTCTTTCTATCTCTCTCTCTTTCTCTCTCTCTCGCTTGCATCATTTTATCTTTAGTATGCTAACAATAAATCATAAGATGCGACTAATAAAATTAAAGAATATAAAGAGAGTCTGATGTAAATGCATCTTGCGTTTGTTATGTTTACTGCCAATATATATGGTTATCCTTTGATGTGGGGGGGCTACTATCGGGGACAGTAGTTGCAGGAATATTATGTAAGCAGTTGAGCAGCAAGATGTGTATTCACATTACACATGAACTTCTGCATGTCAGTACAGTTTGGAAAATATTAACCCGGAAGCAGAGTTCCCAACTCTTGCAGTTTTGGGAAATAAACTTAGAGTAGAAAGCCTTTTTACATCCAGCGATCTAAACTTTGTAGGGGTGGGTCTGGGCTAATTGTCAAGTTTGTCGGGGGTATTTACGTCGAGGGGGTACTTTTCAGATCATCCATTGTGGCATCAGTCTGCTAAGAAAAGTCAGGGAAGGAATGGTTTGCTAACTCAAATGTTGAGTTTGAGGCAACCCGAAACTGTTAGCTTTCTCAGATGCCATGGAAGAAACTTTAGTGAGGGAATTGTTGATTGCCCATTATTTTCTACACTGCTGTAGATTTTCCAGAAATCACACGTTCCTAATTTATGTGCTTCGATGCACTTCTGGCGGTTTCAGTATATTTTCCCTTAGTTGTCGCTATTTCTTTTTTACAATTACTTCTTGATTCTATATACATTCCCCTGTTTATGTGGGTTTTATCTGCGGTATGGCTGTTGCGTAACTAGAAGTAAAACATTCGGGACTGTAGGGTTTGCACATATATAGAGAACACATATTTCTTCATAATTGTTATATATACATATATATATATATATATATATATATATATATATAAGACTAGTTCATTTAATCACATAACTTAATATACGAAAGTATGATTTTATGCGTAAACTAAGTATTTACTTCAATAGTGCTCAATACATGGGTAGAGTTAGGTAGAAATTATGAAATATATATGCCAATAAACCTACACAGAATATTCCGCTTCTCATCCACACTAGGCCTGACGAATCCGAGCGTGGATGAAACGGGGAATATTCTGTGTAGCTTAATTGCCATATAATTTTTTAACTTGCTATATATATATATATATATATATATATATATATATATGTATATATATATATAGAGAGAGAGAGAGAAAGAGAGAGAGAGAAACAGAAAACATATATGATGCTAT
>NC_136492.1:9881302-9953802 GCF_053919585.1 Euprymna scolopes | reverse complement strand
AGACATTTATAGCAGACACAAGAAAACACGCAACATGACACCATCGTAACACATATAAAACACAATTAACTATTTTATTTTACATTATGCATACAATATATATTACAAAAACAATTTACACTTGATAATCTTCAAAATTAAACTTACTTACCTAACTAATGATGAGAGGAGGGGGTGCTATCCTCGTTTACGGAGAAGCAGAAATATGGGTGCTCATCCCATGCTGTCCGGACGAAAAAGAGGCCGATAGAGGAGAGGGGATTCTGGGGTTGCATTACTTTGTATCTCTGCGCTTATGATCAAATCACAACCGGATCATGCTGAAGAGTGCGTTAACAACCGCGGCACTGAGATGAGTGCCACAAGGGAATCTACGTTTATCAGGACCATTCAAGGAGTGGCAGATGGTTACTAAGTCGTTGTAAGTGTTATGTAGAATATGATAGTTTAAAGGGAACAAGAAATACACAAAAAAAAATCTTGTAAGCATTTAACTTGAAAACAATCATATTGTTGTTAGATTGAAAGTATGCAAGCGGAACAGTTCCACAGGCGGGCAGTCTTGTGAATGCGGATTTTTTCAGGGAATCCGCGTTTAGAGGTATAAACAGATAGATGGTTGAGGGAATTGCTGAGAGTGATTTTAAATAGACGAGTTTTTTTATCAATATTAAGAGAAAAATGTTATGCTGCTAATCATACATAATTATAAATGTTATTCAATATCGGGCAACGCCGGATCACAGATCCTACTTGTTCAATATAGTATTTTTTTTTTTTTTTTTTTTTTTTACAAAACGAATTACAACATATTACTGCCCGGAGGCCGCTGGAGGATAAGAGTTATTTTATTCAATGGAAGACTAGTGTAGTTATCGTTTGTAGCGGAAATTTGGTATAATTCGATTATTTAGGAGGACGGTTCAATAAGAACTTGTTGAAGTTAAAGACGACGATATTGTAGTCAGCTTGAAAGCAGATCACCGAGTTCAACAGGTAGGCAGTTCAAGGAAAAAAGCTTTTTTCATTTAATTCACGATTAGGTTTAGGCACTAATAGAGAGTTCAGGGAACTCATTGATAATAATTCGGGCTAGATAGGTTATTTTTTGTAAACGTGGCGAGGGGAAAGCATAGATTTCAGCTCATTCGAGTATGAGCCATGAAAATAGCGATACAGCATCTTAGAAAAAATTTCAATATATATTTCGTATTCTGTGTTTGATAGGACATCCTCCTCAGTGGTTAATCCAAGGTTCGGGTCTCTGACTATCAAACGGATAACGTCAACCTAGATGAAACGTTTACCTCCAACCCCCTTACTAGTGACATGGCCGCAAGGATAGACATAGAAACAGAAAATTTCCGACATCTCAAACTACTGTTCGCGAAGTACTACGGACCAGGTAAACTGCTTTTTCTTCATCCTTTGTCAGACACATCAGTCATTGGAAATGAGGACTGAGAGACAAAAAAGGAGAAGTAAGAGTGACTGGAGCTGCCGATAACACATCCACTGTGAATTATTTACTCTCCAGTACAGATCAATAAGTCTCTTGTGTACCATGAGTAAGTTGCTGCAATCCATATTAGATAGAGATGTAGTCAACAACCTCAGCAGAAATAACCTTCTTTGTGACATGCAATATGGTTTCCATTCTGCTAGGTCTATAGCAAATCTGCTAACGGTTATATCTCATAGGATTAGCGAATCTCTCGACAAAGGCTTCATTTCTAGAGCAATTGCTCTTGACATATCAAAGGCCTCCGATAAGGTATGGCATAAAGGCTTACTTCACAAGATTTCTAGCTACGGTATGCCTGGAAATGGTTCTCAATCATTAAATATTTTTCTCTCTGATAGGCTCATAACAGTAGTGGTTGATAGGCAGAAATCAGAAACCCGAAGTATTAATGCTGGAGTCCTTCAGGGGTTCATCCTGGGCCAAACTCTCTCCCTGATCTACATCAATAATCTCCCAAAACACATGCTTAAATAATTCGATGACATCTATGCTGATGACACGACCATCTATGGCTACACATCAAAGGCCGTAAATGATAATGTTCTCTCAAATTCTCCCTCCTCTGATCCTGAGAGCGTGGTACAGTGGGGGAAGAGGTGGGTGGTTACCTTTAATGCATCTAAAACTAAGCTCCTATCTTTGCAAATTAAACGCTCTGATCCCCATCTGGCATCAATTGAAATGGATGGCTTTCGTCTAGGGGATGTCCCATGTTTTGATAAGCTTCTGGGTTTGACATTTACTCCTGATCTGGAATGGAACACGTACACCAAGTCTGCTGCCAAGGTCGCTGGGAAAATGGTGGGATCCTTCTACCGTTCCAGAAGATATATCACTAATGATGCAATTCTCTATCTGTATAAAAGCCAAGACGTTCAAGGATGGTGTACTGCTGCCACGTCTGGGCAGGAATTGCTAAAAACAGTCTATCCTGCCTTGACAGACTACAAAATAGACTTCGTGGGTTAATTGGGAATGCCTTTTTCCCTTCCCTGCAACCTCTCTCCCAACAGAAGAGACGTTGCGAGCTTATTTTTGTTTTATTGTTATTTCCATGGCAAGTGCTCGTCTGAGCTCCAATCTCATGCCCCCTTCGCCAATCTTTCACGAAAAGCACTCGTCTAGCTGAAACACTGCCAATAATTGTTCCCACTCTTATCTGTGCCTAAATCAAAACTCTATTCCGCTTGCCTGTTTCCCTCCTGACTTGAACTTTGATGTCTTCAAGTCCAACATAAACAAATTCCTGATGAACCGCCCCCTTAAGTAATGACACTTTATCAAATCTCCAATACTAACGAATAATACAACACTACCCCATTGATTACTGTACACACAATGCCCCTTTACCTGAGTGGCTTCTTGGCCTTGATAAGTGGTAAGCTACATGTAAAAAAAGAAGAAGGTGGTCGAAAGGCACCTTAAATGCGTAAGATAGTATCTGAAGTCGTATTATTAGGTCATTTAATGAATTTAAGGATAACTCAGCAAGCTTGTGTAGTTAGAGAGGAAACAGTTAATATATGAAAGACGATAGAGCAGAGACAGGCTCTTTTAATAATGTACAGAAAGTAACTATTTTAGCTAAGTTTTAACTGGTTATTTAAGATACACCAACAATTTTAAGCAAGAGGAAATATCATTGAATAAAATAGAATAGATGTCTAAGGAAAGATGACTTACAGTTAAATAAAACATGTTATCACAGAAAACATAAGCAGAATGAATTATAATATATTTACATTTTAGGATAATTCCGTGCCTTTGATTGGTGGTTTCATATTATGGCAAATTTGAATGCATAGTAAAAAATAGTTTTTACTTACCTTATTACTGCCTAAACCTGGCTCATGCCCGACTTCCGGGAAGATCCTGAGTGAGTAAAACAAGGTCATTCCGGTGTATTATCCAGCTGTAACAAATGTGTTTTATTCTTCATTAATGGCGGATGGAATAGTTGCTTTTAAGGCTCGGGAGGTAAAGATCACTGAGCGTTGGAGATTGGTATTAGAATCTATGTTATTGAAATAACGTATAACACATAATTAGGTTCCTGTTATGATACAGTCTTCCCGAGTTTAGTTATAAAAAAGTCGTTTAAGAAGACTTGATCAGATACAGAATCTCTAGTAGAAATCACGTTGTTTCGATTCATAGGTATCAGCTTCCCTCTGACTTTACATTCATTAATATTCCGTGATTATTCTATGTTCTGGAATGATATATATTTAGATAGCCTGATATTTTTCTCCTCAAATCAAAGTTTAACTCTCGTAGCTAATACAGTATTGTCGATATCGAAGTTATATTTTTTCGGTTATGTTGTGTTTTTTCATCCATGCTTGGATATATAATTCTTTTGTCTAGATATGTATTTTTCTGCCGGAAGTAATTCCGTGGCCGCGACAGAAACTTATGTATGCAAGCTTTTGTTTCCGAGAATAATGTGCTCGCAGATGTAAAATCATATTTATTTATTTCCAACCAATGCAATTTTGTTCTCTGGATGTTTTCTTTTCAAATTTCGATAGCATGCAAATTATCTTCAATGACATTCAAATTTGTCAAATTAAGATTATTTGGCGGAGTTTTATTTGTTCTTTGTTTCAGGCCTAAGTAAGAAACTATAAACATTTATACGTTGTAATTTATTGAGTCTAGTTTCTGACATATTAAAACTTATTGTGACATATAATGTCCACAGAGAATATGTAACTGAATGTAGATGTTGGACAGCAGATGTTATTTACATATTTCTGAAGGCAATTGCTGCTTTTCGTAGTTCATAATGTGAGTATCATATGTGCGTATATGAAACCAATATATCGGACCAAATTTGAGAACATTACTCATGCATTGACGCTACAGTAAAAACGTGTTACACATAACGTGCAATAATTATAGACAATTTTATACAAACCCGTACATATCCGTGCACACATACGCATACGTATATATATATATATATATATATATATATATATATATATATATATGTATATATATATATATATATATGTACTCTACTCTAATCTATTATATACATCTCACCTGTCTGTTTAAATGTATGCATACATGTATGTATTATGCATGTATGTATGTATATATGTATGTATGCATGTATGTATGCGCAATAATTATAGACAATTTTATACAAACCCGTACATAACTGTGTACACATACGGATACGTATATATATATATATATATATATATATATATATATGTATATATATATACATATATGTATATAAATACGTATATATATATATATATATATATATATGTACTCTACTCAGAAATATCTCATAACATTATTTTTCTATTATATACATCTCACCTGTCCGTTTAAATGTATGCATATATGTATGTATTATGCATGTATTATGTATGTTTGTATGTCTCGTAAAACACTTTCGACAGAGGCAACGGATTTTCACAGGATTGGTATTAGTTTGGAGCTCGACGCTTCGGACGATGAATATCGAAGACTTGGCTAAACACATTATTTCTCGCACCCTCAACTGGGCATTTTTCTACAGGGAGCGATCGATTTTTTCGCCGATATTTTTCAAAGTCATCCCCACTTTCCGATTGACTAGCCTTAATTTTAACATTCGTCATTTCCGGTTTGTGGATTAGCGCAAAAGCAGAGACGTTACTTTACCACGTTTTTCCCCTCTTTCACGATACGGGTTCGAACCTACCTGCATACTACTACTACTTCTACTACTACTACATTTTTTTTCGATCAAAACACACCTACAAACACCCGAGCAACGCCGGACACTCCGGCTATTATTATATAAAAGGAACTTTGTCAGTGCGTTGCCTCTGAACTGGAAAAAGATTGGGTCGATTTTTATGAACTTTCATACAAAGGTACATTATGCCAAAGGCAGTGTTCTTAGATATATTTTTGCGTTAGAATAACTTCGATATGTATCAATAATCGAATCGCAAAAATCCGATGAAGGAAGGAGCAGGCAATTTTCATCAAAGTAAACTGCTTACACCACCTTACATCACAAGTGCATTTGAAAAGTTTTATTACCAGGCAGTTCGAAACGCCAACCATATCAATTAACAGTATTTTTTTTAATATGATAGGGGCGCGTTTGAAAAAAATATTCCTCTTTAACACACAATTTTACAATGATACTTGACATTATCATTTTAAAGTTAAATCGGAATCATTATCACCGCACAACCAGTTACGTTAGGCATACAAAATCAACAGTATATATCTCACTGCTGATGAACTTCTCTATCTATATAAGAGCCAGGTACGTCCAAGGATGGAATACTCTTGCCATATATGGGCAGGAGCTGCTAGAAAGGACTTTTTCTGCCTTGATAGTGTTCAAAATAGACTTGGGAGCATCGTAGGAAATGTCCTTTTCTCTTCCCTGCAACCTCTATCTCAGAGAAGAGATGTTGCGAGTTTGTCTCTGCTTTATCCTTATTTTCATAGCAAGTGCTCGACTGAGCTTCAATCTATGTCCCCATCGCCAAACTTTCACAAGAAACACTCGTCTAGCTGAAAAAAAAACTATCAATAATTCCCCCACTCTGTATCTGTGCCTAAACCTAAACGTAGATTCCATTAACAAACTTCTTTCTTAGAAGTGCACGCCTGTGAAACTGTCTTACGTTTTCCTGCTTCCCAGCTGCTTACGATTTGGCTGTCTTCAAGTTCAACGTTAACAAGTTCTTGATGAGCCGTTCCTTTTAAGTTAACACATTTACCGAATTTCCATTACTAACGATTACTATATTGTCCAATTGACTGCTGTACACTCTTAAGTCTTTTCCTCGAGTGGTCACTAGGCTTTGATAAGTGATAATGCCTATGTAAAACAAAGGTTCTAGAACACGTTCAAAATGAAACTTTCTTGGTGGAGCACAATTGAAGAATATTTTAAATTTACATTTGAAACTTTAATGCAACAGTTTATATCTAAAATAGTTGGTTTAAATCAATATTAGGTTCTCTACAGTGCAATGTAGACTACAATATATTTTGAACTTAGTGACTCCAAAACACATGTGAAGCTTCATCTACGTTCATCGCGATGGTTCGCAACTTCGAAAATGCAATCAATAGATTTGATTGAAAAATGTGCTATCTCAATGATTTCGATGACAATAAAAATATGGAAGCGTGAAGTATTCCTTGATCATCATTTAATCTCGGGCAATTCGTCTCCCCCTGCTAGTATATATTAAGTGGGAAAATTCGTTGCACCAACGGTTATATTAAAAGCCTACTTTTTCAATTTATGAATTATTAAAACACCCTCCTAAATATATACAGTCAGGGATATGCGAGCTGCTAAATAAAGGTTTACTTTTTTAGATATTCCTTTGAAAAACTAATTTTATTAATACATTATTCATTTTTATGGTTGCTAATTGGGTCATTGCATTTATTTAACAATTACGCTCAGCTCTCTCTCTCCCTCTCTCTCTCTCCCTCTCTCTCTCTCTCTCTCTCTCTCTCTCTCTATATATATATATATATATATATATATATATATTTGGGCATATTTCTCATGAAGTTTCTTGGCGGTAGTAACCACAGGCGGACGCCAGTCGCAAGTGCACACTGTGGGTGGGTGCCCAGGAACGGATATCCTTGCCGCTGATTGTCAGCAGACGCAGAGGGATAGTCCGACCATGGAGCCGCCGATTATCGACAGTCGTTCCATGGATTTGAAGACAGGTTGCCGCAAGTTCCTTGCAGACGCAGAGTATCACCAGGCGCCGCCGGTTTCTGGCAGACGCAGCTGGATTTAAGAGCAGACGAACAGTTATAGCGCTGAACACTCGCTTGCATTCCCGCTCATTCGGTGTTAACCGGTCTCGCGACGTGGACGCATGGGCGTGAATTTGTCTGTCAGAGGTTATAAGTGACACACGCCTTATGGAACCATTTTATAGAGCAGTGGGGGATCATACCCATATGCCCAGCTCCGGCATAACATACCATTTGAGACCCGCATGGGCGTGAATTTGTCTGTCAGAGGTTATAAGTGACACACGTCTTATGGAACCATTTTATAGAGCAGTGGGGGCTCATACCCACATGCCCAGCTCCGGCATAACATACCATTTGAGACCCGCATGGGCGTGAATTTGTCTGTCAGAGGTTATAAGTGGCACACGCCTTATGGAACCATTTTATAGAGCAGTGGGGGCTCATACCCATATGTCCAGCTCCGGCATAAAAGACCATTTGAGACTATCAAAGCCGACGCTGAACTTATTTCGGGCCCGCTCATCTATGGCCTGTCTCGTTGGAGACGTGACTGGCTGTTGCTCACTCGGGATCTTGCCTCCGATCGCCGGGCTTGGGCCGCAGCGATACGAGATGTGCATCTTCATGAAGCCGACTCAACTCCTCCAGGGTGAATGTCGTTTCAAGTACAAGTAAGTAAGTAAGTATATATATATATATATATATATATATATATATATATATATATATATATATATATATATTACACCCTGAATAGTTACGTATGTCGTTTCAAGTACAAGTAATTAAGTAAATATATATATATATATATATATATATATATATATATTACACCCTGAATAGTTACGTAGACTTTTTGTATGAACATATTCTAGAGAAAACACGTGTATTTATGCATATCTATATCTTCTTCTATGTACTTATAAAATTGAGTTTATTTCTCGCTCTGATATTGGTTTTAGGTTAGTGCAATAAAATTGTCGGGGTTTTTTTTTTCAGATATATATACGTCAACAAACGACATTATTTTTGCACCAACAACATATTAAAATTTATATGTTTCTATCTAAAAATTTAAACACAAAGTTCTTAATATACTCAGTCATGGATGTGCGAGCGACTTTATAAAGCCTTCTAATTTAATATTGCTATAGAAAAACGTGCGTTAATTAATTATGTTTTCTTTTATTATAATGCATAGTTTTATTTAACTATAGCGCTTTATTCTCTTTTATTCTAAATCGTGCATAATTGGATAGAATTTAATATATATATATATATATATATATATATATATATATATATATATACAGGGTGAACAGAAAGTCCTTGGACCAATTAAAAAGTGGTTTATTAATAGAAAATTACAAAAATATAAATTAAACATGAATGAAAATTATAAGTTAGGCAACCAAGAATAAATTCAAAGTATTTATTTTCAATGTGATGTCCCTTCCTTTCGATTAGACGTTCAATTCTCTGTCTGAAGTTACCAACCGAGGCACGCAGCGTTTCCTGAGGTATTTTAGCCCATTCACTCAGAAGAGATGTCTTCAAAGCATCAACACTTGGATGAGCAACAGAACAGACCTTTGCCTCCAACAAAGACCACACTGAAAAATCCATGGGATTCAAATACGGCGATGCAGGAGGCCACATCTCCTTACTCCAGAATCTTGGAAAATGACGTTGGCACCAGTCCTGAGTTTTTCTGGAGGTGAGGGATGGTGCTCCATCTTGTTGGAAGGTGAAAGGCTGATCTTTGAAGTGTTTTTTCATCTCTTCAAATGTTGGAACCAAAATATCGTTAATGTAGCGATCTGTGTTGATCTTAACCCTCTGCTCCACGAAAATCGGACTGCAGCCCAAGCCATTAGGGAAGACGGCTTTTGTCGGTGGAAAACTATTCTCACGGAGTCATTAATGTCTGCTGAAGAGTTTGCGTAAACTCTGTCGTTCTGATTGTTAACAGTCGCTTCAATTGTGAAGAGTTTTTCATCAGAAAAAACGATCTCTCGCTCTGCCGTGCCATAGCTTCAGTTCTCCAAGAAGAAGCTTTGCTCTTTCAAGTCTCTTGTGCTTTTGGGCAGATGTGAGGCACTGTCTCTTTCTCATCTTGTAGAGGGACAACGGGAGATCGTTTTTTTTCGATGGTTCTCATCGAGGTCACGCTCACATTCATGTGTTTAGCCATTTGTCTTGCAGATCTCTTCGGGTTCCTCCTTACCCTCTCTCGAACAGCTTTAATCACCTTCTTTGTTCGAGCAGTGCGAGGTCTTTCACTCCTAGGACGGTCTTCAGATGTACCAAGTTCCTTTAATCTGTTCACAACATGGTACACGGTGGATTTAGCCACTTTCAAGAGCTTAATAATCTCTGAGTTTGTCCTTCCCGCGCAACGAAGCTGAATTATGGCCTCTCGTTTGCTCATTTTTCTGAAAGTTTAAAATAACTTATTTTAATATTTTTGTTGAAAATAATTAGATCAATAGTGAGACTAAATACTTACTTCATTCGAAAAGAGAAAAAGTGATTTTAACAAGATTTAATTTTAAAACTAAAAAGTGTCCAAGGACTTTCTGTTCACCCTGTATATATATATAAATGTAAATTTGGTTCGTTACAAAAGAATAAAACCATATTTCTACGTTACCAATTTATTTGAAATTTTCAGACAACCCATCTTTAGAGTCGAGGTATGTTTTTATGTTATTAAAATAAATTTACCTCGCGAATTATTTAAATATTAAATAAAATAAATATATTTTTTAACGGTTACTGCGAATCTGTTCTGTTGATAAAACTGAACTTCCTGTTCGATTCATTCCACAGCCACGAATTGACGAAAGATTTCATTTTCTATTAACTCGATGAATAAAAAAAAAAAAAAAAAAACATAATTCATTTGTTTATCTTCCAAATTTTTAATTTACACATCTTTTCTTTATTATATAAGGCAAAAAAAAGTTTGTCGCTTGCTATGCTAAACAAAGTTTTTTTCTTTTTTATTTTTCTAATTTCAAAATGTGTTGCACCATTATTGTGATGTTTACTTTGCAGTATATTTCAATTTAACTTTTATTATAAAAAGTTTGAGTTTATGATTTGTTTCCTGCAAAAAAAAACCCTCTCTGAAAAAAACAGGCAAAACTAGCTGATAAAATATGTAAGCCTTCTGGGGAGCTAAACGCTTCAATATAATTCCAGAAACATATAGTGAGAAAACACGGAACATTTTATATATTGAATATACTATATTTATATTTTTTTATTGTAGGATTCTCCTGATCTCGCGGGTTTTTTTTTTTTAAATCTCAGTTGACAACATTGCATCACTAAAAAAAAAACACTACAGGATTAATGTAAACAGAATGTGTTTACAATATCGGTAAATTTTCAATGGGTTCAATTACATGATTATTGATAATGTAACCATGTGATTGAAATTTAATTTAAATTAACCACACGTGGTCGCAAAATGAATGCCGACGCTCAAAGTGTATACACATTTTGACTTAAAAATTCACAAAAAATCAGGAAATTAACGAATTTTCTGACAATTGCAGTATTTTCAAATAATGATCGCAGAATATTATGAACTAATTATTTTTACTTAACTCTTAGTGAAAATGTTTTATGTTGTTTAAACAAAAAAATACCTGTACTAAAGTTATGGTTTTCAGTAGTAAATAAAAAATGCAAGAATTTATTTTTGCTTTTTTTAAAGCATCGTAATTTGTAACAATAAAAAATAATTTTTACAGTAACATTACGAAAAAAGCCCCTAAAGTCTGTATTAATGAATTCGATATAACTCGAAGAAAAATGAATTCTCGCATACTATTCAGGAAATTAAAGATTCAATTAGATTCCTATTTCAGTCACCTAAATTATTTAGGGCGAAATGAGTTTAGGAATTTATAGCCAAACGGAAAATTTGAAAATTCTATGTTCCAGGTAAAAAAAAAAACAGATAAATTACCCCCCTACTCCAACTTGGAGTGCTTTCCTTTTCTTATTTTATTTCTTTTTCAGCTAATTTAAAATTTTCCACCCAAAAATCGCTATAATATATTTTTGAAAATTAGAAAATTCTATGTCCTGGAAAAAAAATCCCCCCAACGCAGTTTTCTTGGTGAAGCTATTGTTTATGCTATAGAGTGCATGCGCGTAGCATAAACGGAAGCTGCAAAATGGTGGAAAGAAGTTCGTGGGTTTAGGGGTAAATACCATGCAAACGGTAAATTTGTCCCAAGTTTGACTATCAGATTCGTTGTCAGCGACCTCAATTACCTGTAAAAAAACAAATTAGAGTGGTCGGTGTTCTGTAGTAGCGTATCTGGATATTTACCTATTTTTTTATTGCTTAAAAAATAGCATTAATACAGTAAGTTAGGTACAATTTGCATAGAATGCCTTGCTTTACGGTTGTAAAAATGGAACGGAAATTTGAATTCCGTTCCCTTTTAAATTCGGTACATTTTTACATTACGTCCAACTCATCGTTCACATTCGACACGTCAATTTTATAGCTTTTCGGGTATTCTGGCTAGATTAAGGGTGTATATTCCGAAAGCCGTTCTTAACATGGGTAGATTGGTAGGTGTGTAAGAAATTTCGTTAAAAATAGTGAATAATTCCACCCCGTCTTTCCAAGCTTATAACTCCTCGAAAAATGTAACTCAAGCCCTAATTTTTTTCCAATTAAAGGAGCTAGGACCAAAACATATTAAAAAAAGGTTTTAACTTCGGACTTTACAGGTAAATTTCTAAAAAACACTACTTTTTTTTCTTTTAAATTTGAATATATTATTTATTGACCTTTTCTCTTCAATTTGTGATATATAACACCCTGGTGAAAAAATTATTTACTTTTTAATAGACATCTCAAAATGGGAGGCGTGAATTATTCTACCCCCTGTCTTTCCAAGCTTATAACTACTCGAAAAATTTAATTCAAGCCCTAATTTTTTTTTTCACTTAAAGGAGCAAGGACCAAGGTTTCATAAAAGAACAAAAGAAAAAAAAACATCGTGGTTTAATAAAACAGGTTTTAAACTTCGAACTTTACAAGTAAATTTCTAAAAAAACACTACTTTTTTGTTTTAAATTTGAATATATTACTTATTGACCTTTTCTATTCAATTTGTGATATATAAAACTCTGGTGTGTAAATTAATTATTTACTTTTTACTAGACACTTGAAAATGGGGAGGCGTGAATTAAAAAAAAACGTTTGTCTCAAATATTATATTATGTTTATTGGAAAGAGCATAAAATTTCACATTGACCTTGAAAATATCGTAAAAATAGAATCAATAGAAAAATTTGATAGATTTTAAAAGTTTAAGAATTTAAAAATATTGAGTTCATAAAATTCATTACTGTCTTTTAAAAAATAAAAATAAAATATTTCTATTACTTTTAAAACAACTTTAATAGTTTATTTTGGAAGTATAATCCATAAAGAACATAAAAGAACCCACTTTTAAAAGAGAAATTACGAGATTTTTATATTTTATTCGCAGTTTCGTGCTAGGGGTGTCAAAAATTCCTACAAAAATTCTGATACATCTACTAGATTGGAGTGTTTATTCATTGTAAACATACCCGACAGCCTATAAATGGCGATATTTCCAATGTGAAGTGTAAGCTGGACTTATGTAAAAAATAACAAAAAGATATACCAAACTGACTTTTTCGTTTAAAAATGGAATTATTTCCCTTTTGTTATTAACTTTTAAAAAATTTTTTTAATAAATATTTTGTGTTTTATATACATAAAGTACAATTGTTAAATGTTACTGTTTTGATTATATTCATTTAAAGGGGGGGGGCACCATTAAAAAATTAAGAAAGATTAAAACGAAGCGAAATTTAAGTTTCCGTTCCATTTTTATAACAACAGTAAACAGTTCATACTCAGCAAGTTTTATCGTAATTTATAAGCATATTGAAACACTAAATCAACATTTTATTATTTTTTTTGTTATAAAAATAAATAATTGATACATTCTCTTGAAAAAAAGAATAAAACTTTTCTCTATTTTCACATGTGCTCCATTTTAACAAACTGAGCCACAGCAACGCGTGGCCGGGTACAGCTAGTATATATATATATATATATATATATATATATATATATATATATATATATATATATATATATATATATATATATATATATATATAACACATGAGCAAAAAAAAATGGGCCAAGAGTGAAAGAAGGAGTAAATAGACTTTTCAATATTTTCCCATGGAATTTTGTTCATTTTAACTGAAAATTTCTATTTTGCAGATCATTATTATAGCATATAATAATAAGTGTACAAATTAATCCTAAAATGGAAAGATCGCATCTTGGCGAGAATATAAAAAGCCGAATTGCAGGATTAAGGCAGTCCAAAATAATTACAAGCAGATGTTTTTATATTTTAAGAAAATAACAAATGAAGACATCTTTTTCTGTAGTGGAGCGAATTGGTCAACGGTTCGAAGTCGAATGCTTGGTAAAAGGAAAATCCGGGTCTGGTCACCCTATATATCATTCACTTTGAAGGACGACCACAGGCTTAACTAAACTGTTTTGGATGATTGAATAAAAACTTATGTCGACCATAGCAAAGAATTCAAAACAGGGGCTGGAAATTCTCTTTCTAGATATACAATATCTAGACGAATGAATGAAATGGACTTTTCTGCTAAAAAGGTGTACAAAGAAGCCATTTTATCTAAGAAGAACATCAATGATAGAAAGAGATTTTTCTCTTGTTATGGCAAGAAATATACAGACTGGTTCAGGAATGTTTTCTGGTTAGATGAATTAAGATTTTGTCTTGTTATGTTCCCGAATGGTGCAATCGAAGTACTGGAGAAAGATTTTCACCAAGTTGCATAAAACCCACAGTTAAAAAAGGGAATGGAGAGATAATGGAATGGGGGACTTTGACTGCAGCAAGAGTGGGGGAACTTATTAGATGTGAGGAGTTTTTAAATGCAAAGGAATACACTCGAATATCAGAAAAAAAGAATGTTACCAAGTATCCAGATGCTGGAAATATCTCAGAGCATTATTTTTCAACACACTGTTATATCACAAAAAAATGTTTTTTTTCTGGTAGTTCAATTAATGTGATGTTTTGTCTGATGAGCTATGAACCAGCGAAACAGTAGTGTATGTGGATGAGTATATATATATATATATATATATATATATATATATATATATATGTGTGTGTATATATATATATATATATAATGTGACTGTATTTGTTGAAAGTATCTACAAAGCTCAAATCTGAATGTTTGGTCTCAAGCCTTACCTTTGGTATATAAAAAATGGGACATAAGGAACAATTTTGTTTTTGTTTTTCGTCTGTCAAAATAGTTGTTTTGAGGTCCAAATTGCATAAAAAAACATCAATCTTGACATAACTAAGACAAAATGAGTAGTTAATGTTGCGCATGCGCAAGACTAAACATTTATAGTTTACCGTCACTTAGTTTTTACCTCTCGTATCCGTCCATCGTAATAACCTGGAACGATTAATAATGACCAACTTTGGGGAGATGGATTCTTCATTTTCACATTAGCGGGTGGTACCCAAGTAATTTTTTTATGACTTGGGAAATTATGACTGTATTTTGGATAATAAGATTTAGAGAATTTTCTATATTATAATAATAATTATATAATAATAATAATAATAATAATAATAATAATAATAATATCAATAATAATGATGATAATAATAATGATAATTATTATTATTATGAATTTATATATAATATATAATAATAATATGCAATAATATAATAATTATATATAATTATATAATAATATATAATATATAAAATAATATGATAATATACAATAAGTATATAATATATATATATATATATATATTTGTATATATAATAATTATATATAATATATATAGATAATATGTATATAATACTTATATATAATATATTTGTATAATACTTAGATAGATAATATATAATATTTATATAATAAATATATATAATATATAATGTTTATATAATTATTATGTATATATAATAATTATATATAATAATATAATAGATATATATATAATATATAATAATTATATATAATAATATAATAATATATAATAATATATAATGATCATATATATTAATTTAAAAATTTTATATAATAATATAACATTATATAATAATAATATACACTAATATAAAAATATATAATAATATAATAATAATATAATAATTTAATTTAATGAATATTTTTGTGTTTGGTAGGAGCGGCATACCTGGTGTCTCGCAAAATACTTGAAGAACGTGTAAATACAAAGGAGAAAAAGCACTGAACTGTACGCGCGAAAAGAACTTTAATATTTCTACATACATTCTATTGTTGTATGGTTGTATTCAGCAATTTATCATCAGTTATTTATTATTTTTTTTATTTATTTTTTTTAAATCAATTTCATGGAGATTTCTTATCCAATGAAAAAGCGCTTTCTTAATTGAAGCAGACGACATTCGAATTGGAAGAAAGGGACTAAATCAAAACAAGAAATCTGACAAACAAATATATTTTCAAACTCGACAAACAGAAAAATTACAGGCAAGGAAATATACCTATGCATGTTAGAAAAATAAATTAGAACGCCGATGCAGAACATTTCATATTCCTAGGAGAAGAAATTGCTGTCCCCAAAAATGTAAACACAAATGAGTTGCAACAATTATAAACACAAATGATTGCTTAAAAAAGGCCGTGTGTAAAGGGTTTTTCTCCTGGAGATGTACAAATGGGCAGTGCAGACAATAGATATCCTTGCGCAATAATCGAAGCACACCGAACTGCTGAAACACATTGAATCACCGATTATGGTAAAACAGTTCTCTATAAATGACTGCATAAAGTTAAACTAAAATGTTATTGCGCTTGACAAATCGATATTTTATTTTGTCTTGCCTGTAACATACGGATTTTTTTAGTCTATGCTTTTTGGATAAAACAATTCTAACCAATTTCGCTGATCAGATATTCTACTCGATCCGATTGGATCGTTTTTTGCGCAATCCAAGTTGGAGATTCCAACAATAATAAAAACCATTTATTTATGGGCGTTCGAAATGGCAACCATAAAAATATTTCCTCTACCTGGTTTCCATCCTTCTTTGCCGTCTATGGCCGTTCAACAGTTGACAGAAATAAAAGATTCATAAGGAAATATCCTCATCTAAAGAAAGTTCTTCTGCCGGTAATCAACAATCGAGAAAAATAATCAGCAAGGTGTTAATATAAAGTGGCTAATGCAATAACGCAAATTTCATAAAACTGACATCTCAATCCTTCGTTAACCATAATCTTCAAAAGGGTTTTTTTGTCGAAATAAATAAAACTTCCTCGTATAATCAAGTGATGCGGTTCCTAGGAGTCTGGAAAAACGTATGTTGTATCCGGGCACCCGTATCGAATTCTAAAGAAAACCGAATACTATATACATACTTTTATCATTCATTTCTTGTAAAATTTATATTTATTAATTACCAGTACTTAATATCTTGTTACTTTCCAATCATCTTGTATTTCTTAGTAGTTTTAGCATTGACCGTCTGATTAGTGTTCGTATTCATAGAGCATTGTATTAGCTTAGCCACCACAAATTTGTCGAGATGCCCCACTGTGCACTTATCAAATACTAGAGCAATACAATCAAATATCTAAACGCTAATGTTTTTCCACATTATCATAGCGTTATATATATATATATATATATATATGTATATGTATAAATTTCAGTGAACACCACTAGTTGATGACAGTGTGCCATCTCTGATGCTAACCCCAGTGAGAACTCCTAGACAGTAATAACAATAATCTATATATTAATACTGTAGTGCATTGAACGTATGTGTCATGGTTGTTATAGTATAAATTATTCGATAAGAAAAAAAAGAATATAATTGATAATAGACAACAAACAATTAGCATAAATATACGCTGATTTAATGTTCGTAATATGCCTACACATTTTATACTTCCTTTTCATAAATAGGATATTTTGTTCACCGAAGACGGAATGTAAACAAAAAAATAGCTCGCTTTTGGGACGTATGTGCAAGTAACTTATGCCATCTTGGTCTTCTGGTTAGTCTCCAGGGCTAATATATTTTCTGTCTAAAGGTGATTTAAGGATATCGTGGGATTTTCGATCCTGCCGTACGCCCATTCAATGGAAATATATGTAAAAAAAAATACAAGTGACGCTGATATGAATGTTGGGAAAAAAAAGATCGCGAACGACTAAGACATGAAAAGGGAGGATTATGGAATTAGAAGTTGATGGGAGCCCTGGAGAGTTGACAAGTGGATTGAGAAAATTGGGATCAATTGATATGTTGGGGCATTTCAAAAGTGTCCATCTGTTATAATCCGACTATCAGTATGAATTCAGCAATACCAATAGCCAGACACAAAATGTGAATAACATGAATAATAATAATAATAATAATAATAATAATAATAATAATAATAATAATAATAATAATAATTATAATAATAATGATAATAGATGTTATAATAATAATGGTAATAATAATATAGGTAATAATAATAATAATAATAATAATAATAATAATAATAATAATAATAATAATAATAATAATAATAATAATAATAATAATAATAATGCACGGAGAAAGCCAACAAAACAAAAAACAGAGAGACAAAAGACAAAACGAGAAAACAGAAAGGGGAAGAGAAACAACTCCACGGAAGATTTATAATAAGGACAGAAGATGAGAATAGCGAAAACACCTGGACATGGATGCGAAAAGGACATATAAACCGAGAAACTGAATCTCTAACAACTGCAGCACAAGATAAATCGATAAGAACCAACAATATCAAAGCAAGGATCGATAAAACAGAAGAAAACAGCAAATGCAGGCTCTGTGGACAAAGAGACGAAACGATAAACAATATAGTATATGAATGCAGCCAACTGGCACAAAAGGAATACGAAAACAGGCATGATCAAGTGGGGAGGGCGGTGCACTGGGAATTGCGCAAACGGCTGCATTTTGAGCGTTCAGATAAATGGTACAAGCATAAACCCGTAACAGCACTCGAAAACGAAAACCACAAAATCCTCTGGGACATGGACATACAAACGGACAAACACATCAAGCAAGAAGATCAGATGTCGTAATAATTAACAAGAAAGAAATCCTGTCAAATCGTAGATTTTGCTATCCCAGCTGACCACAAGGTGAGTATGAAAGAAAAGGAGAAACGAAGCAAATACACAGAGCTAGCCAGAGAGTTAAAAGGGGTTTGGATGATGAAGAAAATCAAAATAGTACCGATAATAGTAGGAGCACTAGGAACATTTCCGAAAAACCTGGGAAAAAGAATGGCAGAAATTGAAATCAGAGGAATAGCTGCAAAAATACAACGCCTAATGATAATGAAAACAGCAGAAATATTAAGGAAACCCCTTGAATGCGGAGATTAACACAAGAAAGTATAACGAAGATGGGTTACAGGGAATGAAGAACACCGAAGCTGAAGAACTACATGTTCTACACCCCCATCATGCATCCCCTCTATTGTTTCACCACCGTTCCCCCAATAGACACGTGATACCAAAGAGCCGAGAAGGGTCAAGGAGGACGGAAAGACCGAGGAGGGAGCACTGGCCAGACTTCCACTGGACAAGTGTGAAGAGAACTGGGATCTTGAGGAGGCTTAGTGCCACTCAAATTCCAGTATAAACCAATGACCACTGCCAGTGATAAATCAATGGTAAGAGGCTGTTGCGATGATGCCAATTTATTTGCAAATGCTATTGAAGTAGGAGAGAGCTGGACGTCAGGGGAGACTTGCTGTCACTCAGCTTCCAGAGAACACCACATGCCTCCAATCAGATCGTTTGTTGACTTGTGTGAAAGCTCCGTGTGAACCAATAATAATAATAATAATAATAATAATAATAATAATAATAATAACAACAATAATAATAATAACAACAATAACAATATTAATGATAATAACACTACTACTACTGCTAATAATAATAATAACAACAATAATAATAATAATAATAATAATAATAATAACAACAACAATAATAATAATAATAATAATAATAATAATAATAATAATAATAATAAACGTCAAAAAATAACGAGGTTAACATGGTATAATGGTTTTAAATAAATTAAACATGTGGCACCTTCCTGTTTGATTTTTTCCCTAAGTTTTAACCACGCATGATATAAAATGTTTTACTATAATAATAATAATAATAATAATAATAATAATAATAATAATAATAATAATAATAAAAATAATAATAATAATAATAATAAATGCCAAAAAAGGTGATCGGACTATCCTTATACTACGGAAAACTGTTGTGAAGGGTCAAAGCGAAATTAAGGATTTAATCTGAATGACACTGACCAGAAAATACTTGAAGTGAAGAACAATGGTCGATGCTAGATAAATCTCACCGTAACTGACTTTTTCTATAATGCAAAGTACTGGAAATAATGATAATTATTATAATGTAATATATGTCTCTACAAACGCCGAGGAGTACTATACTAGTATCGTATTTATGATAATACTAAATGAGAAACGCATGACAAATCTGTGTAATACTAGTATACTAAGATAATAATAATATTTATAATAATAGAATACAAAAATTATAATACTCATTATAATAATAGAATACAAAAAAATAATACTCATTATACTAAAATAATAATAATCATTATAATGAATACTAAAATGATAATAATAATAATAATAATAATAATAATAATAATAATAATAATAATAATAATAATAATAATAATATATATTAATTAATGGTATACTAAAATACTTATAATCATTATAATAATATTATACTAAATAATAATCATTATAATAATAGTATACTAAAATAATAATAATTGTAATAATCATAAATGATAAAATTATGATGCAACTATATGTCAATACTATTAAAAAATAATGATATTTTATTAAAATAATCAGACCTTATTAAAATAATATTCCAAAATCATAGAACTGTATGATAATATTTTATAAGAAATAATGATAATTAAGATGACACTATACTAAAAAAATAATTATGATAATAAAATTCACAAGACAAATGACGGGCAAGTGTACTATACTAAAATCCATCCTTTATAGTAAATGTTAATACTGAACATTTGCTATATATATATATATATATATATATATATATATATATATATATATATATATTTACATGGGGGTCACCACTTATCAAGGCCCGAAGGCCACTCAGGGATAAGATTTATTGCGTGTACAGTAATCAATGAGATAATATTGTAGTAATCATTAGTATTGGGGTTTTGATAGAGTGTGTTACTTAAGGGGGCGGTTTGCCAGGAGTTTGTTTATGTTGGACTTGAAGACGTCCAAGTAGTAGTCAGGTGGGAAACAGGCAAGCGGCAGAGAGTTCCACTGGCGTGCAGTTCTCAGAAAGAAGCTTTGCTCATGGAATATACGTTTGGATTTAGGCACTGATAAAGAGTGGGAAAAATTATTGACAGTAGTATCAGCAAGACGGGTGTTTCTCGTGAAAGATTGGCGATGGGGACGAGGGATTGGAGCTCAGACGAGCACCTGCCATGGAAATAACGATACTATATATACAATTACTAAGGTATTCTGTTTGTTGAACTGCCTCAAGCAGTCAAATAAACCGTAAACCCTCCCAATACACATCTTGGCTACTATACTTCAATAAACACCATCTGTATAGTGTAGGGGTCGGTGATACCATTACCGTTTTAATGCGGGGAAACTCACCGATGCGAATGCCAAATTCCCCTAAAACGTACATGGGAATTTATGTATGATAATAATTACATTTATTTCGCATAGATCTGGGCAGCGGTCATTGTCCGCCCTGTCCGTCCCCCTGGAGGCCGAAGAAGGCACGTATTCCATCGGGCATAACATAAACCTAGATGTAATAAGGTGGTTGATACGAACACTGCGGTCGAACCACGCTTCCTCTCTTCTAACCACTCATGAATGTCTTCTTACCCGACCCGTTCCTACTATTTTCCACCGGTTGCTATTGACGGCACGTCCGCAGAAAGCAGTTTGGACGCGTATCAAGATACCGAATGTCGGCGTATATTTAAGGACTTCCTTGTGTGTTCCGAAGAAATTGATTATAGAACATGATTGTCGGGGCGCTAAGTGCCTGCCCAATGGCTTCCTTATGTCAGAGAATTATCACACTTGTCGAAGATAAGCCGTGAACAGAAGGAGATGGGTCTGTTATTACCGGAGGGGCCATAGGACAAAGAGAAATCGCACAGAGCGACCCAAAAGACAGAGAAACTACAGTAAATACAACTGTATATTTTAAATATAAACAAAAGCTATCAGTACATATTCCTCAACTAGTAAAATAGGACACGTTATTGAGCAATACAAGATGTTTGCATATTTAGAACTGTACCATTGCAAACTTAACCATGTCATTTTGCATGGATTTGCAGAAAGGGGTTTCTAAGTGTTCCCAAGCAACGTGCCCTTTTCAGAGGAATGTATTATAGGCTTGTGCCCTGCTGAGACACTGTTTTATTTCACTTAAGCACCTGCTCTGACAAAATTATGTGCACTTCATTGCAAATGTGTCATTAATTTTTAATATATATATATATATATATATATATATATATATATATATATATATTCAATCGACTCAAAAGTTTCACGTTGAACTGAATTTTACCTAGTACTTATCTGAAGAGGAAGGTGCACTATATATATATATATATATATATATATACATGTATAGAAGCTCGTTATTTGTTTGTTTACGAACAGGCGATTTGAGCATTATAAAAGTGGTGGCGGGTGTCTATTTAAATAGACATTCCGACGAGTTATTTACGGGCGTCGATTCCACAGTCGAGTGGGAGAACTGCCGACTGTCAACACGACAGTTCTAGGTCCAGTCCTTGGCTTGGGACAGATGTTAGTCTAGCGGCACTGATGAGTTGTGATACAATGAAACAGGACTGTATGTTGATGGCTACAAATATATATATATATATATATATATATATATATATATATAGTCCAAATTCCTCTTCTGATAAGTACTAGGTAAAATTCAGTTCAAAGTGACACTCTTGGGTCGATTGAAAATAAAATTCTTAGTGTGGGCGAAAGCAATTACATAAGATCTACTCGGCCATGGCTGACGAAATGAGAGCATTCTCCTTTAATGGATAAATAAATAGTGCCGTTCAAAATGTTATACAAAATCCCGGATTTGACAGAATGAGTTCAGAATTCAAAAATATATACTTAAAGAAGGTCGGAGTTTACATCGGCCGGAACATTGTAAATAAGACTCATAATGAGAATAGCAGCCCGAAAAAAATGAATAATACGAACGACAAAAGTATTATAATTTACGGATAGCTGTTACACACCTGTTCAATAAAAACGAAGGGAAATATTTTAAAATCGTAATTCGTAACGTTTTAATTTCGATTAAATTGTAAAAAAAACACGGCTATTTTGTTCTTTTTATTTTGAAAACAATTAAGGCTGAAACTTTATAATCGCTGGAATATTGTAAAAATTCATTCATTTGATAAAAAATACCTTGGCTAATTTACGCGATTTATGGAATATGACATGTTCGTTCCGCTACAAGTACGTACACCAGGAATATGTTTCTTTATTTTAATCAAGTATTATTCTAAATAAGAGCAGTACTATTTAATTATATAGATATGACCAGGGTTGGAAAGGGGGAGGGACAGCAACTGTCTTGCATTAACACATGTTATCCTCTAAACGCCCTGTACACAACCTTGGGACCACGCCAGAGAGTCTCGTACCTTGCTGAAAAATATGAAACAACGTTTAGGTAAGTTTTCATTTCTATAGGTTTTATACACGTTATTACTTGATACAAAATTAACAACCCGTGTATGATAATTCTAAAAGTTTTACAAATTAAATACCATATAATGAGTGGATTTATTAACTGTTAAATATTGACATACTCGTTGGAACCTGCTTTTTACATACTTTGCCATTATGTAAGTTTGGTGCAAAAATAATGTCGTTTATATATATACATACATATATATGTATATATATATGTATTTTAGCATTTATTTTATTAAATATTTTTATTGTCAGTCAGAGTGATCTAATTATTATATGACTATATGCGCATAAGAGCTAAATTTACCGACTTTTTAATTCAACTGAAAATGCTCAACGATAACAAACGAGTTTCTTAACGGGGCTGACATAATTATTTACTATAATAATTATTAAATGCCTATAGACACTAGTGTTTCATCCTTTCGGGAATCACCAGTATATATATATATATATATATATATATATATATATATACATAACGTCAAAAACGACATTATTTTTTAACCTACCTAATAAGTCATAACCTGCTTTGCGTAAACAACCATAATTTAATTACAACCTGTTGTATTAGTAATACTAAATGCATAGTCATGTCTGTTTGTTTGTTTGTTTGTTCACAATTTAAATTCTATGTACAAAGACTACACTATTTCATAAATTAATCTTAATACTATAAATGCGCGTGTACATACTTTCAGTTCAACTGCATTTTATATATACTATTTATTCAAAGGAATCTTCATGCAAGAAGTAACCTCACAGTTGTAAATAGATTGTTGTAACACACTGTAATTGTTTAATTTAGAAATATCAGTTAATGTTAATTTCTTTTGTTTATATTTATTTAATTTATGTTCACCTATCACGAATGAACACATTTCAAAACGGAAGTAAGTTTATTTTTTAAGTTGTGAGACGTGTTTTACCTTACACTGACGAAAATTGATATCTTTTATGCTCCCAGAAATCGAAAATTTGGCCCACTTTAAGGAAAACTGTAAGCAATTTTTGATATTCGATTTATCTTAAATAGTATGCGACTTAACCTTCCGCCTGCGAATATATGCTTCAATTTGGCAACACCGGCTTTAATCAGCTACTATATATATTATCGTCGGGAGCAATTGTTGTTGATTTGGTTTCTGTTTCTTTTCCTTTGTGGTTTGGTATCTATTATATATATATATAAATCCGTAATCCTGTCTGTTTGTTTGTTTGATTGTTTGTTCACAATTTGATTAATATATACAAAACGTCCTGCTGAAAACGGTTATCTATATAAATTATATTTACTATAAGATTTTCTATATGAATAAATAGCATCACGATCAATATATATACACTATATTGAAGGCAATGTACATAATAGAACTAATCTAATATGCATATTATATTAAAGAAAATCTTTTTAAATAATTCTCTCAATTAAAACTACTGATTATAGTAATGTAATTGCTGTAATTGTTCTATTTAAGAGTATTATTTAAAGTTAATTTATTTAAATTATTTTAATTCAAGTTATTTTGTACTATTTCCTAAACTGGCACATTTTGAGTAATTTTCACTGATATTTCACTTCCGGTTATGAACGGATATAGTTTTTAACCAAGTCGAGAGATATGGTGATAAAATGATTTGTTTTAATTATTTAGTTTCTATAAATGTAAAAGTTACAAATATTGATAAGAAAATACATAATTAGGCTAGGGATGATTTTATTTTTCGACGAAATATTTTAAATCGTTAGCCCTCTATTAAAGTCTTCGCTATAAATGTCGATTCATTGTAAGGTGTGAGCACGTTTACCAAAAGGTTAAAATTTATTTCCTACGAACGTTTTTAAATTATTTTTCAACTATTCACTAGACCGTCTGAATTTTATTATCGTTTCCATAATACTTTGAAAAAGAAACAAGGTAAAGTAATGCTTTTTATATCAGATATATTCCTACGCGTTTTTTTATGATTTCACTTTTTTTTTTCTTCTATTTTCTTTTGAGAAAGATCTTATGTTTTCCTGTCTGGGTAATTGATTTAGTTGATAATATATATTTGTGTGGGGGAGTTTCGACGTAATTATGGGGTTTTTTTCGGGGGGAGTGGGGTGCCCCTTTTTGTCTCAGCGTCACTCAAAGAAAAATAATTGCAGAAGTACAAAAATGTGGGTGTTTTTATCTGTTTAGTACTTCTGCAGTTTACGAACCGTGCTATTTTTTAGATATGATTTACAAGTGTAATTCAATTTTTCCCGTATCTTTTGTCTATTAAATTTTTATGTGAAAGTCCTTCTTTATTAAAAAAATGGGGTACTTTTTATATACACAACCAAACATAGTTTATCCGCAAAAATCCTAATTTACATTTTTGGGAGCAACACAAACTGACAACGGACCTGTACAGTTTTTTTTTCTACGTAATGTAGAACTTTCGTTTAGATTTTTACCAGTGGTACAAGAAATGTCCTTTCCCCAGAAGTTTTGGTTTCGAACCTGTAATTACATAAATATTAAAAGAATGTCAATTAGTATTGTGTAATACAAATATATCCGTAGCAAAGCTCGGGTAAATCGGCTAGTATATATATATATATATATATATATATATATATATATATATATATATATATATATATATATATACAAGCAAAAGTACCCGTCTTTGACTGGGTTGAAAAACAGCCTACAGAAAATGGACTCTGTTTTATGAAAGTGTGATAGGTTATGAAAAGAACGGTTGTAAATCTGGGTCAAATTTGGGGGTATCAAAACCAAAGCAAAATATGATGAAAATAAAAATAAAATAGATAAACCCCATAATGTATTGTATCATACCTGTTCAAACTGAAAGACTTATCACAATAGTCTGTGTATCTATCTTAAAACTACCTTGTTAAACTTTGTGACATATTTCCATTCTATGGAGGTCAGGTGCGAACGGACAGCCCATAATTTTATTATAACATATTTCTTCAAATAAAAACATAATTATCAAAGTATACTCACGCAGATAGATATGAAAAGTCTTTATTAAAGAGTGTGCCTATTTCCATTCTATGGAGGCCAGACGCGAACACAGACCCCACAATTTTATTATACCATCCCTATTTAAGTTAAACCACTTATCAAATTATTCTTATGCACATCTATATTGGAAACACTTGTGAACATTTTTTTTTGTAATTTTTTATTTATATACTTTGTTGACCAGGCGCGAACGCAGACCCCACAATTTTAATGAATAATCATTATGCCAGATCAAACATACCCGTTCCTGTGTCTGGATACGTCTTCTATCATTTTATTATTCAGTTTTTTAAAAAAATAGTCAACCATATAGGAGCCTATTCGTGACCACACACACACACACACACGTACATTCAGCTTTATATATATATATATATATATATATATATATATATATATATATATATATATATATATAATTGGCTATAAAAGTGGGGTCACTTATTTATTATTATTTTATTTCATTTTTATTTTGGATTTTCCAATTTTACAGTTTATCAATTTTCATTAAGTTGTTTAATCCTGTTATTATATTTGTCAAATGAGACTCGGTTTAAAAAGGGATGTAGTTTTCTTTTATAAGTATGGCTTCTAGTAAGTTTAGTCGTCGCGTGCAGTTGTTAAGATAACGTATTTTAGTATTTTTAGTTAAGAGATTTCTAATGACAGACGACCGCAGGCTTTTATCTTGGGATGTTAAGTGTAGTTTTATGGCGCTATTGTCAGCTGAACGATAAGTTAGTCGTCAGGAGCGTTTTGTTGTTGCTATGTGGTATATGTACGCATTGTATGAGTTTTTAGGGATAGTTCGGAGACATTTTATCGAAGCAAGTATATACATACATACATATATATATATATATATATATATATATATATATATATATAAGTTAAAGTGTTGGTCTGTGTGTGTATGTCTGTGTACATTTCCCTATGCAATAACTCTGTCAATTATAAGTCTACAGACTCGAAATATTATATACCGGGTACTGAGATTTGGGAAAATCTAAATGATCGGTTTTCGGCCAGAATTTTGGCCGTAAAGGGGTCAAAGTCCAACGATTTGACCTTTGAGAATCCTACAAATCTCCTCCGCCAATTTTGGGTCTAAACACTAAAAAATTTTAGATAAAGGTTCCTTGGATATAGATCTGAGTTTAAAACTTGATTTGAGACCAAAGCACTAAATTTTAAGGGTTCATAATAGGGGACAAATTTAAAAGAAATGTACCTCTACGGTATCTAGCGAATTACTCAGACAATTTCTGGTCTAAACATTTGAAATTTTAAAGAAAGAGTAATCAGAGATAGGGCAAGCTTTTTAGTCGAAAATTTGAGCAACCAATATGTATGCATGTCTTCCTAAACCTTTCGCCAGATGGAATATTTATTATATTCAAAACATCGCATCAAAACATTGGGTCTTCGGCCTTTTTTTCTCCGTTCTACAGCATATGTTCTAGATGGCCTCCATTTAGCTTTTTTTTTGGGGGGGTCACCCTGCATATATATATATATATATATATATATATATATATATATATATATATATATATATATATATATATTAGGAGCTCGGCCCTTCAAACGACAAATACTGAAAAAATGACTAAAAACATTAATTTCTTCAACTTAAACTGGGCACTTTTCTACAGGGAGTGGTCGTTTTTTTCGCTAATATTTTCGAAACTGATCCCCTCTTTTCGATTTCCTAGCCTTAATTCAAACCTACGTCACTTCCAGTTTGGCGGTGGTCGTAACAGCATAAACGTCACGTTTTCCCCGTTCTTTTCCTCCTTCACGGTACGGGTTCGAGCCTGCCTTCCTACTACCATTTTTTTTTATTTTTGCTCAACATACACCTCAAACCACCGGGCTGAAATGCTGCTGTATATTTTTATATCTATAAAAATGAACGTGCATGTCTGTGTGTGTGTTTTTGTGTCTTTTGTGTACATTACCCTACACGATAACTCTGTTAATTTGCAGTCTATAGATTTGATATACAGGGTAGTAAGTTTTGGGAAATTATTCGTAATCGTGTTTCGGCCAAAATTTTAGCTGTTAAAGGGTCAAAGTTCAACGATTTGACCCTTGAGAACCGTACCAAACACCTCTGACAATTTTGGATATAAACACTAGAAATTTTACGTATAGGTTCCTTGGACATGGATCTAACTTGATAACTTGATTTGAGACCAAAACAATACATGTTAATGCGTCATAATAAATAATGTTAAAGTTAAAAAAACTTTGACCTCTGCGGTCTCTACCAAATTACTCAAACCATTTCTGGTCTACACATTTGAAATTTTATATAAAACGGATTCAGAGATAGGACTAGCTTTTTAATCGGCTCCAGTCGAAAATTTGAGCTACCAATATATATATAAATGTATGACTGCATGTGTGCCTGTCTGCCTAAAACTTTCGACAGACGCGACGAATTTTCAAAAGATCAGCATAGTTTTTAAGCTCGACCCTTCAGACGACAAATACCGAAAAAATTGGCTAAAAACATTAATTTCATTACACACAACTGGCCACTTTTCTACAAGGAGGGGTCGCTTTTTTCGCCGATATTTTCGAAAGTCATCCCCTCTTTTCGATTGTCTAGCCTTAATAAAAACTCACGTTCCTTTCCGGTTCGACGATGGTCGTACCAGCAAAGACGTCAAGCTTTTTCCTGTTTTTCCTCCTTCGCGGTACTAGTTCTAGCTAGCGTTCCTACTACCACGTTTTTGTTTTTGTTCAACACACACCATGCTAGTATATCTATAAAAGTGAATGGATCTGTCTGTGTGTGTGTGTCTGTCTGTGTACATTTCCCTACACAATAACTCTGGCAATTTTCAGTCTACGGACTCAAAATCTGATATACAGTGTAGTGAGATTTGGTAAAATATTTGTCATCCGTTTTCGGCTAGAAATTTGGCTGTTAAGTGGTCAAAGTTCAACGATTGACCTTTGATAACTCTACCAAGAATGCAAAGGATACTGAACTTCAGATCAAAATTGTATGGTAAGTCCCGAAGTGAGATCGTTTGGTAGTACCTCCCTACTACCAAAAACTCTCACTTTAGAATTTGCCATACAATTTGGATCTTTTTGCATACACACACTTAAATATAATATACACAAACAGGGAAAGCAGACGCTTGAAAATCAACGAATGTTCAACAATTCCAATACGTTCATTTTTACCAAAATAGGTTTAATCGTTCAATTTTTCTAAAAAATAATTGATTTATTACCTGTCGTAATGCACTACGATATAGCTGCATAGCCTTTTTCGCAACGGTTTAATGCACAATGTATTTAGTCTATCTTGCACTATAAAGAACCTATCGTTGTATGTAATAAAATCATTTTCTACTAGCAGGTAACCCAGCGTTGGCTGATCCTTAAATCCGCATAAATATTATATTTTTATTCATACCGAAACTGAGAAATGTGTACGGGGTTTTATGTTATTTTTTTCTAAACCATTCATTTCTTGTTAGTAAACAAACTTACTGGAGCTGAAATCGAAACCAAACCCTTAAGAGAGTAAAACAAGTACCTTAAAAATAGGTAAGATATTTCAATAATGATGCAATTCTCTACCTTATTAGAGCCATGCGCGTTCAAATATGAACTACTGTTGGCAAACCTAGACAGGAGCTTCTACAGAGATTTATCCTTCCTTGAAAGAGTTCAAAATAGACTTCGTAGTAGGGGATGCCCTTTTCCGTTCCTTGCAATTCTGTTTTCAATAGAAGATACGTAGCGAGCCTGTCTCTGCGTTATCCTTACTTTCGTGTCAAGTACTAGTCTTAGTTCCAATCTATGGTCTACCCTCGCCAATCTTTGACAAAAAACACTCGCCTACTGAAAATACTATCAATAATTTTCATACCCTTTAACCAAAACGGAGATTCCATGAACAAAGCTTCTTTCTTCAAACTGCACGCCTGTGGAACTGTCGTGTTTTCCTGCTTTCCAGCTGACCACAATATGGTCGTCTTCAAGTCCAATATAAACAAATTCTTGATGAGCCGCTTTCTAAACTAATTCAATTTACCAAATTTCCACTACTAACGATTACTTGTTCTATTGAATATCGTACACCCAGTAACTGTTATCCTTTAATGGTATATAAGTCTTGATAAGTCGTGGATCCTTTGTTAACAAAATCCATTTTTTTCGAATGTAAACATTCGATACATATTAGAGTTATTGTGATACAAAATTTTCCAAACACATGAAGTTTTTTTTTTACACAGGAAGCACCAATTATCAAGGCCCGGAGGTCACTCGAGGATAAAGGTTAATGGGTATATATTAGTCAATGCGATTGAAGGGAAGAGAAAAGGTCATCCCCACTTAGCTACGAAGTCTATTTTGAACTCTGCTAAGGCAGGATAAGTTGCTTCTACAAGCTTATCCTGCCCAGATGCGGCAACAGTACTTCAACGTTTGTATAGGTAGAGAATTCAATCAGGAGTAAGGTATCTACTGAAGCGGTAGAAGTACCATATCATTTTCCCAGCGACCTTGGCAATGGATTTGATATACGTGTTCCATTGGAGGTCAGGAGCTCACAGTATTAATGCCGGTGTCCCTCAGGGATCCATCCTGGGCCCAACTCTTTTCCTGATCTACATTAATGATCTTCCAAATCATATCCTTACATCATTTGTAGACATTTATGCTGACGACACTACCATTTATGGTACCACATCTAAGACAGTAAACGACCAAGTTCTCTCCAATTCTCTCTCCTCTGATCTTGAGCACGTAGTACAATGGGGAAAGGAGTGGCTGGTTACTTTTAATGCATCTAAAACCAAGCTTCTCTCTTTACATCATCAACATTCTAATCCACATTTGTCATCAATTGAAATGAATGGCTCTCGTCTTCAGGAGGCCTCAAGTTTTGACAAGCTTCTGGGCTTGACCATTACTCCTGATCTTAAATGGAACACGTATATCAAATCTGTTGCCAAGGCCGCTGGAAAAATGGTGGGATCTTTCTATCTATCCAGTAGATATCTCACTGCTGATGCTATTCTCTATCTATATAAGAGCCAGGTACATCCAAGGATGGAATACTGTTGCCACATCTGGGCAGGAGCTGCTAGAAAGGACTTGTCCTGCCTTGATAGAGTTCAAAATAGACTTCGTAGCCTCGTAGGAGATGTCCTTTTCTCCTCCTTGCAACCTCTATCTCACAGAAGAGATGTTGCGAGTTTGTCTCTGATGTATCGTTATTTTCATGGAAAGTGTTCAACTGAGCTTCAATCTATGGTCCCCCCTCGCCAAACTTTCACAAGAAACACTCGTCTAGCTGTTAACACTATCAAGAATTTCCTCCACTCTTTATCTGTGCCTAAACCTAAACGTAGATTCCATGAACAAAGCTTCTTTCTTAGAACTGCACGCCTGTGGAATTGTCTTCCGTTTTCCTGCTTTCCGGCTGACTACAATATGGATGTGTTCAAGTCTAAAGTAAATAAGTTCTTGATGAGCCGTTCCATATAAGTTATTAAATTTACCAAATTTTCATTACTAATGATTACTATATTGACCAATTTCTACTGTACACTTTTTAACCCTTATCCTTGAGTGGCCTCTCGGCCTTGATAATGTGGTGATGCCTTTGTAAAAAAAAAAAAAGGAGTAAAGGTCAATCCAAGAAGCTAGTGAAAAACATGAAGTCTCCCCAAGACGAGAGTCGTTCATTTCAATTGATGTCAGATTGGAATCAGATCGTAGATGATGTAGAGCTGAAAGCTTTGTTTTAGATGCTGTAAAAGTGACGAATCACCTCTTTCCCCATTGTACAACATGCTCATGATCAGAGAAGAGACAGAGAGTAAGAAAGAACTTGGTAGTTTATGGTCTTTGATGTGCTACCAGTAGATTGTAACGTCGTCAGCATAAATGTCTATGAACCATGTAAGGCTGTGATTTGGAAGATCATTAATGTAGATCAGGAAGAGATTTGGGCCCAGGATTGACCACTGAGTTACTGAGAGCTTTTGAGTTCTGCCCGTCAACCACTTCTCTTATGAAACTATCAGAGAGAAATGATGTAATAATTCAGAAGACATTGACAGCTATACCATAGCGGAGATCTTGTGTACGTGATATATATAAAAACAATAACAACCAAGCCTTTCCGGAGCCTATGGTGAACGAATTCACACTCACATACACACGCAGATGCAAACACAAAGACAAAATGCATTTTACATATAAGTAGAATAATATCATAAATTGTTTAAGTGTTTATTTTTGCCACCACTTTATCAAAACTTGAATTAAAAAAGATTGTATTTAAATGTTTTATTTAATTTCCATACGGCGTGAAAGATTAAAATAATTGAAAAGCTATTTAAAAGAATCGTTATTTTCAAAATGAATTAATAAATGCCTTATTTTATGAATACAAATCTATCAAAAGAAAAAGTACCACGTAATAAAATTAAAGGAACTGCAGTTTAAAAATATGCGAATCGTGTGTAAACATAGTATGTGGAGTCTGTGAAACCAAGAAGCAAAAGAGCTTAAAGGGATTAGTAGAATGGCGTCGTGAATAAGAGTTTGCACGAAGACCGTCTTATCCACTTCAATATCCACAGTAATCTCCCTGCTAATGCGATCATGGATGCCTTATAAAAGTCATTCGAACATCTTATCGTATCGATTGATTGTGAGTGGGTTCGTGTACTAAAATAAATGTGACCCGTTCAGTTACCTAATCAGCCCGGGTTAGATTGCTAGAATAAGATTATGCGTGTTAGCAATCTAATTTTCATCGTGAAAATTAAATCAATAAACTAATTCAAATATAAGGAATCCATTTTCTTGGTCTCTTTCCATTTTAATATATATATATATATATATATATATATATATACATGCATATATATATATATTTCATAGGTATATAAATAAATATATAAGTGTGTATGTGTGTGTGCGTGTGTGGGTATACCTATTAAATATACTTTACTCCTTCTGACATACACCTTTTTTATTATTACATTTACCCCCCGAACAAGCCCATTGCCACTTTGATGTAGGGGGATACTATCAGGGACCTAAGTTGCAGGGATACTATGTAGGGAGTTCAGCAGCAAGATGTCTGTTCACATTACACTTGAACTTCTGCATGTCAGTACAGTTGGAGAAGCCGGAAACTTGAGGAGAACCCCACATCCTGCAGTTCTTGGGATGAAGCTAATAGAGTAAACTGATTTCTTACATCTAACATCTACGGATCTCAACTGTGTAGGGATGGGACTTCGTTGCTTGTCGGGTTTGTCGGCGGTATTTTCGTCGAGGGGGCACAAGGGTTTGTAGTTCGTCAGAACATCCACTATTAAAATACTTGTAAAACAGGCAGAGGGATGCAACATTTCGTCGGTTGGACAGGAACTGAAGTTTAGATGACAGTTCGGGACAGGTTGGCGACTCTTTTTTTGGACCTTGTCCAGGAGCGAGAAACTAGCAGCAGATGTACCAGCCCAAATGTGACAGCAGTTCTCACTACAGGGGTGAATCATGGATTTGTAGAGGTGCAGGATACTTTCAGGCGTAAGTCGCTTCCTAGCACGATAGAGAGAGCTTATAAACATACTTTTTCTATTTAAATATATAGAATCAAACATATTAATATGCTTTGTCATTTATATGCAATAAACAAAATAAAGGATAACAAACATTAATTTGTTTTTAGAGTTTCATATTGGATGATTTAACGATTATTCCCAGTTGTATTTCTGGATGTTTTCTGCATCGTACATAATCATGTGTCAGTTCGAATAAAACGGTTCAACAAAACTCATACGTCTCTTTTTCTCTTTCTCTTCCCCTCTCTCTTTCTCAATCTTAATCTCTCTCTATCGATCTATCTATCTATCTATCTATCTATATATCTATGTATATATATATATCTATATCTATCTATCTATCTATATATATATATATATATATATATATATATATATATATATATATATATATATATAAGTAACCTACCTTAATGTAGAATTCTCTGCCAAACTGTTCTCGAAAGTTTTGGTCTCCAGACTTGAAACTTGATATATATTGTACCAGTGGAAGACATTTGATTTAGTTTTAAGACTGTAAAGTAGCTGCTGAGGGGCCAAGATAGTAATGAAAAAAAAATTACCTTGCCTAATGTAAATCGATTTTCCCAAGTTTTCTCTGCGCTAATTTTTATTTCTAGGCTAAACAATTTTTTGCGGTCTTTGTACACGAATAAATTTAGGTCTTACACTAATGAACAAGGCTGGAAAATTGTATGGTTTTGTTTCGAATCAACCTGATGGAAACCAAGTCATATTTTATTTACTTTTAAATTCATTAATATCTATTGGGTAAAATGTAATAATCGATGGAGCGTTGGCCCCGTTATAATAAATACGAAATCTGCATAAATTAAAATATATTACATCTTATTTTCGACATAGCAACACCGGGCGGCCTACTAATATATGATATATAATACTTCTTTAAGCCATCTTGGCCTTTGGGCCAGGATCAAAGTGTAGTATCTGTTCCGGCAGATGCTGCACTTAAGATAATTTGTACCAGTCAATGGAGGGGAAACCCTCTATACTGGGACAATTATTATTTTTGGTAACCAGAGTGACCCCTTTTAGGGGAGCTGGTTTTTACCTCACATTAAAAACGGCCTTGTGCCTAATTTGCTCAGTGGGGGAGCAAATAAACACCATCTGTTCCGGCAGATACTGCAAGCTATGACTAGCAAAGACCAGATGTGGGGGCAACCCCACATGCCTGACCTTTAACCAGCTCCCATTTCCCACCTCTCGGGAGCTGGTCCCCTTTTTCCCTTCCCCCTCCCTTCACTCCTCACATTAAAAATTGGCCTTGTGCCTAATTTGCTCGGTGGGGGAGCAAATAAATACCATCTGTTCCGGCAGATGCTGCACTTAAGATAATTTGTACCAGTCAATGGAGGGGAAACCCTCTATACTGGGACAATTATTATTTTTGGTAACCAGAGTGTCCCCTTTTTGGGGAGCTGGTTTTTACCTCACATTAAAAACGGCCTTGTGCCTAATTTGCTCAGTGGGGGAGCAAATAAATACCATCTGTTCCGGCAGATACTGCAAGCTATGACTAGCTAGGACTAGCTATGACTAGCAAAGACCAGATGTGGGGGCAACCCCACATGCCTGACCTTTAACCAGCTCCCATTTCCCACCTCTCGGGAGCTGGTCCCCTTTTTCCCTTCCCCCTCCCTTCACTCCTCACATTAAAAATCGGCCTTGTGCCTAATTTGCTCGGTGGGGGAGCAAATAAATACCATCTGTTCCGGCAGATACTGCATTTAAGATAATTTGTACCAGTCAGTGGAGGGGAAACCCTCTATACTGGGACAATTATTATTTTTGGTAACCAGAGTGCCCCCTTTTTGCCTACTTTTAGGGGAGCTGGTTTTTACCTCACATTAAAAACGGCCTTGTGCCTAATTTGCTCAGTGGGGGAGCAAATAAATACCATCTGTTCCGGCAGATACTACACTTAAGATAATTTGTACCAGTCAATGGAGGGGAAACCCTCTATACTGGGACAATTATTATTTTTGGTAACCAGAGTGACCCCTTTTAGGGGACCTGGTTTTTACCTCACATTAAAAACGGCCTTGTGCCTAATTTGCTCAGTGGGGGAGCAAATAAATACCATCTGTTCCGGCAGATGCTGCACTTAAGATAATTTGTACCAGTCAATGGAGGGGAAACCCTCTATACTGGGACAATTATTATTTTTGGTAACTAGAGTGCCCCCTTTTTGCCTACTTTTAGGGGAGCTGGTTTTTACCTCACATTAAAAACGGCCTTGTGCCTAATTTGCTCAGTGGGGGAGCAAATAAAAACCATCTGTTCCGGCAGATGCTGCACTTAAGATGATTTGTACCAGTCAATGGAGGGGAAACCCTCTATACTGGGACAATTATTATTTTTGGTAACCAGAGTGCACCCTTTTTGCCTACTTTTAGGGGAGCTGGTTTTTACCTCACATTAAAAACGGCCTTGTGCCTAATTTGCTCAGTGGGGGAGCAAATAAACACCATCTGTTCCGGCAGATGCTGCAGGCTATGACTAGCTATGACTAGCAAAGACCAGATGTGGGGGCAACCCCACATGCCTGACCATTAACCAGCTCCCATTTCCCACCTCTCGGGAGCTGGTCCCCTTTTTCCCTTCCCCCTCCCTTCACTCCTCACATTAAAAATCGGCCTTGTGCCTAATTTACTCGGTGGGGGAGCAAATAAATACCATCTGTTCCGGCAGATACTGCACTTAAGATAATTTGTACCAGTCAATGGAGGGGAAACCCTCTATACTGGGACAATTATTATTTTTGGTAACCAGAGTGACCCCTTTTAGGGGAGCTGGTTTTTACCTCACATTAAAAACTACCTTGTGCCTAATTTGCTCAGTGGGGGAGCAAATAAATACCATCTGTTCCGGCAGATACTGCAAGCAAAGACCATATGTGGGGGCGACCCCACATATAAGACCTTGGTCAATGTAGGGGCAACCCTTCATACCAATTGTCACTATCCAGCTCCCCTACTCCCCGGGGAGTTGGTCCCCATTTCCCCTTCACTCCTCACATTAAAAATCGGCCTTGTGCCTAATTTTCTCGGTGGGGGAGCAAATAAATACCATCTGTTCCGGCAGATGCTGCACTTAAGATAATTTGTACCAGTCAATGGAGGGGAGACCCTCTATACTGGGAAAATTATTATTTTTGGTAACCAGAGTGCCCCCTTTTTGCCTACTTTTAGGAGAGCTGGTTTTTACCTCACATTAAAAACGGCCTTGTGCCTAATTTGCTCAGTGGGGGAGCAAATAAATACCATCTGTTCCGGCAGATGCTGCAAGCTATGACTAGCTATGACTAGCAAAGACCAGATGTGGGGGCAACCCCACATGCCTGATCTTTAACCAGCTCCCATTTCCCACCTTTCGGGAGCTGGTCCCCTTTTTCCCTTCCCCCTCCCTTCACTCCTCACATTAAAAATCGGCCTTGTGCCTAATTTGCTCGGTGGGGGAGCAAATAAATACCATCTGTTCCGGCAGATACTGCAAGCTATGACTAGCTATGACTAGCAAAGACCAGATGTGGGGGCAACCCCACATGCCTGACCTTTAACCAGCTCCCATTTCCCACCTCTCGGGAGCTGGTCCCCTTTTCCCCTTCCCCCTCCCTTCACTCCTCACATTAAAAATCGGCCTTGTGCCTAATTTGCTCGGTGGGGAAGCAAATAAATACCATCTGTTCCGGCAGATGCTGCACTTAAGATAATTTGTACCAGTCAATGGAGGGGAACCCCTCTATACTGGGACAATTATTATTTTTGGTAACCAGAGTGACCCCTTTTAGGGGACCTGGTTTTTACCTCACATTAAAAACGGCCTTGTGCCTAATTTGCTCAGTGGGGGAGCAAATAAATACCATCTGTTCCGGCAGATGCTGCACTTAAGATAATTTGTACCAGTCAATGGAGGGGAAACCCTCTATACTGGGACAATTATTATTTTTGGTAACCAGAGTGCCCACTTTTTGCCTACTTTTAGGGGAGCTGGTTTTTACCTCACATTAAAAACGGCCTTGTGCCTAATTTGCTCGGTGGGGGAGCAAATAAATACCATCTGTTCCGGCAGATACTGCAAGCTATGACTAGTTATGAATAGCTATTACTAGCAAAGACCAGATGTGGGGGCAACCCCACATGCCTGACCTTTAACCAGCTCCCATTTCCCACCTCTCGGGAGCTGGTCCCCTTTTCCCTTCCCCCTCCCTTCACTCCTCACATTAAAAATTGGCCTTGTGCCTAATTTGCTCGGTGGGGGAGCAAATAAATACCATCTGTTCCGGCAGATACTGCAAGCTATGACTAGCTATGACTAGCAAAGACCAGATGTGGGGGCAACCCCACATGTCTGACCTTTAACCAGCTCCCATTTCTCACCTCTCGGGAGCTGGTCCCCTTTTCCCCTTCCCCCTCCCTTCACTCCTCACATTAAAAATTGGCCTTGTGCCTAATTTGCTCGGTGGGGGAGCAAATAAATACCATCCGTTCCAGCAGATACTGCAAGCTATGACTAGCAAAGACCAGATGTGGGGGCAACCCCACATGCCTGACCATTAACCAGCTCCCATTTCCCACCTCTCGGGAGCTGGTCCCCTTTTTCGATTCCCCCTCCCTTCTCTCCTCACATTAAAAATAGGCCTTGTGCCTAATTTGCTCGGTGGGGGAGCAAATAAATACCATCTGTTCCGGCAGATACTGCAAGCTATGACTAGCTATGACTAGCTATGACTAGCAAAGACCCGATGTGGGGGCAACCCCACATGCCTGACCGTTAACCAGCTGCCATTTCCCACCTCTCGGGAGCTGGTCCCCTTTTCCCTTCCCCCTCCCTTCACTCCTCACATTAAAAATTGGCCGTGTGCCTTATTTGCTCGGTGGGGGAGCAAATAAATTCCATCTGTTCCGGCAGATACTGCAAGCTATGACTGGCTATGACTAGCTATGACTATCAAAGACCGGATGTGGGGGCAACCCCACATGCCTGACCATTAACCAGCTCCCATTTCCCACCTCTCGGGAGCTGGTCCCCTTTTTCCCTTCCCCCTCCCTTCACTCCTCACATAAAAATTGGCCTTGTGCCTTATTTGCTCGGTGGGGGAGCAAATAAATACCATCTGTTCCAGCAGATACTGCAAGCTATGACTAGCAAAGACCAGATGTGGGGGCAACCCCACATGCCTGACCATTAACCAGCTCCCATTTCCCACCTCTCGGGAGCTGGTCCCCTTTTTCGATTCCCCCTCCCTTCACTCCTCACATTAAAAATTGGCCTTGTGCCTAATTTGCTCGGTGGGGGAGCAAATAAATACCATCTGTTCCGGCAGATACTGCAACCTATGACTAGCTATGACTAGCTATGTCTTGCAAAGACCAGATGTGGGGGCAACCCCACATGCCTGACCTTTAACCAGCTCCCATTTCCCACCTCTCGGGAGCTGGTCCCCTTTTTCCCTTCCCCCTCCCTTCACTCCTCACATTAAAAATCGGCCTTGTGCCTAATTTGCTCGGTGGGGGAGCAAATAAATACCATCTGTTCCGGCAGATGCTGCAAGCTATGACTAGCAAAGACCAGATGTGGGGGCAACCCCACATGCCTGACCTTTAACCAGCTCCCATTTCCCACCTCTCGGGAGCTGGTCCCCTTTTTCGATTCCCCCTCCCTTCACTCCTCACATTAAAAATTGGCCTTGTGCCTAATTTGCTCGGTGGGGGAGCAAATAAATACCATCTGTTCCGGCAGATACTGCAACCTATGACTAGCTATGACTAGCTATGTCTAGCAAAGACCAGATGTGGGGGCAACCCCACATGCCTGACCTTTAACCAGCTCCCATTTCCCACCTCTCGGGAGCTGGTCCCCTTTTTCCCTTCCCCCTCCCTTCACTCCTCACATTAAAAATCGGCCTTGTGCCTAATTTGCTCGGTGGGGGAGCAAATAAATACCATCTGTTCCGGCAGATGCTGCAAGCTATGACTAGCAAAGACCAGATGTGGGGGCAACCCCACATGCCTGACCTTTAACCAGCTCCGATTTCCCACCTCTCGGGAGCTGGTCCCCTTTTTCCATTCCCCCTCCCTTCACTCCTCACATTAAAAATCGGCCTTGTGCCTAATTTGCTCGGTGGGGGAGCAAATAAATACCATCTGTTCCGGCAGATACTGCAAGCAAAGACCCTATGTGGGGGCGACCCCACAGATAAGACCTTGGTCAATGTAGGGGCAACCCTTCATACCAATTGTCACTATCCAGCTCCCCTACTCCCCGGGGAGTTTGTCCCCATTTCCCCTTAACTTCTCACATTAAAAATCGGCCTTGTGCCTAATTTGCTTGGTGGGGGAGCAAATAAATACCATCTGTTCCGGCAGATACTGCAAGCAAAGACCCTATGTTGGGGCGACCTCACAGATAAGACCTTGGTCAATATAGCGGAAACCCTTCATACCAATGGTCAGTATCCAGCTCCCGTACTCCCCGGGGAGTTGGTCCCCATTTCCCCTTCATCCTCACATTAAAAATCGGCCTTGTGCCTTAATATGCTCGGTGGGGAAGCAAATAAATACCATCTGTTCCGGCAGATACTGCAAGCAAAGACCATACGTGGGGGCGAAAGACCTTGGTCAATGTAGGGGCAACCCTTCATACCAATTGTCACTATCCAGCTGTCCTACTCCTCGGGGAGCTGGTCCCCATTTCCCCTTCACTCCTCACATTAAAAATCGGCCTTGTGCCTAATTTGCTCAGTGGGGGAGCAAATAAATACCATCTGTTCCGGCAGATACTGCAAGCAAAGACCATATGTGGGGGCAACCCCACATATAAGACCTTGGTCAATGTAGGGGCAACCCTTCATACCAATTGTCACTATCCAGCTCCCCTACTCCCCGGGGAGTTGGTCCCCATTTCCCCTTCACTCCTCACTTCAAAAATCGGCCTTGTGCCTAATTTACTCAGTAGGGGAGCAAATAAATACATCAAAGTGTAGTATCTGTTCTTCAGATCCAGCACTTCCATTTCTCGTTCTCTTTCAGTGGGGGAGAAATACTTCACGACTGAGACAATTTTTATTTTTGTACCTTTTCTCCACGTTAAAAAACGACCCTGGTGTCTAACTCTGTCCCGTGGGAGGCATTGTAAATAGGTACTAATATATGTATATATGTGTGGGTATCTGTGATTGATGTGTGGGTGTGTATGTGTGTGTGTGTTTGTGTAAAAGGCACTTTGTCTGTGTGTCTGTGTTTGTGAGAGTTATTTTTCTGAAATTTCACACAAAGATACTTTATATGTCTGGGAGTGTTTCTGCATATGATTTTTATAAATTTGTTTTCTTTTAATATTCTTTTCTGAATGAAATTAAATGTAAAATTAAAAAGCATCAAACGGAACTAATTACATTGGCAAATCAATTTTGTCTTTTGCAATGCTGACTAAAATGTAGGGTGGATCACGACAGTCTTTAGAACATTAAAATGCACTTTAATGATGACTTTCATGACGACTTCAAAGATGTGAGATTATTATGTGGCCCTCACGTGAAACCACACCAAAGACTATAACCGTGGCCTGAAATTTTGTTTTCATCACCCTGAGTACACTCCTGTTATTCGTGACAACCACGCGATACATTTTGGGAGTGCTGAAAATGATCTTGTTGTCATAACTTCGATCGGTAAAGAGTATGAGTTGTACGGCAGCGCATCTCCGACCTTCAGACATGATAGGATGCTCCTTCCGCTTTTGGGATTTGTATAGAACTGGCTAAAATGTAGATGGCCTACAACAAAACAAGAAAACAGGTTTTCATCAAACAGAAATGGAATCATGTCGTCTTTTCTAGAGCGACAATTTTAAAGTATCACCGTGTATATTATGAAATAAATGGGCGATTTTCACCGTTTTCGATGCCAATAAAAATACGTGATATATCAAATATGCAAAATGAAAAATATATATCGATAATTTTAATTTTGGGAAGAGCTTAATCAGCGTACATACTGTGACTTGCTATTTTGTTGAGGTGAGGTTCGCACTCACGTCCATAAATATTTTTTTGCATTCTGTTCTATAAAAAATCATTGTGTTCGAACAAAGAAGTACAAGCGACAAATAAGTTATTTATTGTTTGCTTTATTGTTTCATTTATTTTATTCTTCTTTTACGTGGCTATTGATAAATCATTCTTAATATTAAAGCTAAACGTTAATTTTACTATATGAAACTAGCATGGGTGGCTGGCGTTTCCCGGGTGTTTTGAGGTGTATGTTGAAAATAAACAAAACAAAAAAAACGGTTAATTTTTTTACTTTGACCCCTATTATGACGCCTTAAAACTTATTGTTTAGGGCCCAAATCAATTTATCAAGTTAGATCCATGTCCAAGGAACCTATATCTAAAATTCCAAGTGTTTATACCCAAAATTGTAGGAGGAGTTTGGTAGAGTTCTCAAAGGTTCAAATCGTTGAACTTTGACCCCTTAATCGGAAAATATCTGGCCGAAAACCAATCAAATCGACTTTCCCAAATCTCAGTACCTTGTATATCAAATTTCGAGTCTGTAGGCTTAAAATTGATAGAGTTATTGCGTAGGGAAATGTACACAGACACACACACAGACAGACATACACTTTCACTTTTATAGATATATAGATTACATTACATTTTACTCCAAGACAGATTTTAAAAATATCGCATTGATTAATAAACCTCAGTAATTGTACCTTTTGAATTGAAAGCCATGTTTAATTTCAGAAACGTATTCGATGGGTTTCTTATCTATAAAACTCTTGGACTTTAAAACTTTGCAGGCAAAGAGCAAGAAGCAAAGATATTTCTACTGTGGACGCGACAAATTATGTTCATGGTTTCTAAAAGATCAAAAACATTTATGGAGCAATTTCGATTTCTAATTGGTTGCTAGTGGAACGTGGCTCTATTTGATTGGTCAGTTCCCATCGCCTATACCTGTCTTTATTTTACTGTCTATCTATTTTTAATATTATATAAAAGGAACAGTTTGCGTGTCTGTGTGAGAGTTCGTTCCCTATGCACTTGAAAACGCCTGAGTCGATTATTATAAAATCTCACACTAATGTGCTTTATTTACCTGGCAGTGTTCTTAGATATCTTCTATAATCATCGATAATATATAATCGAAATAATCCGACGGAAGAAGGTGCAGGGTATTTCGACAAAAGTTAATCCCTTACACAACCTTACATCAGAAATAAATTTGAGATTTTTTTTTACCACATATCTCCGCACAAGCAGTAAAGCCTGGCATACAAAATCAACAGAAAAGTTTCACATATAAAATCAACATTAAGTTCTTTGTTATGAGAAGTGTACGTTTGAAAGAATTTTTTTTTCTGTTTGAAGCACAATTGAAACATGATAATTGATATTTTAATTTTAATCTGTAATCCAAGCCATTATCACCGCACAAACAGTAAAGTCAGGCATACAAAATCAACAGAAGTTTCTTTTATATGACAAGGCCGCTCTCTAAATGACTTACTGTTTATAGCACAATTGAAGTATGATACTTGACTTTTATTATTTTAAACTTTGGTTCAAACTATTATATATGAAAAATAACTTTATAAAATCAGGTGCACGTTCTCTACAGTGCAATGTGAGTTACAATGTATTGTAACTAAGCTACCATTCAATCTATATGATTAAAAAATAGGTGATTTTGCCGATTTTGATGCCAATTAAAATACGAGCGGGTGATACATTCGTTGATCATCATTTACTCCCGGGTAACGTCGAATAACTCTGTTGGTAAAAAGTACAGAAACAATAGCAACGGACGTGCGTAAGTAATTGATTTTGTATAATGCAATTATGAGTAGTTTGGCCGGTAATAACATCGAGATAATTCGATATCAAAGACGGAAAGAGACGAACGTATTAAATTAAAATTAATAGCGAAAGCATTTAGAAACCTAATGAGGTGTTATGGTGAATCGTAATTGATAATTTGCATGTATGTTCCGGTGTTTTCTGAACCTTTTTAGATTTTTCATTTTTTTATTTTCGTAGACAACACCCACACAAAATTAACTGTGTGTGTACTCTTCAACGCGGAGCTAATCAGAAGAAAAAAGAGGGAGAAAGTGAAGATGTCCATATAAGTAGAACGAGATAAAAAGGATGTGGCAGAAAAAATGTTAACATCTATATCTATATAAAAGTGAACGTGTCTGTGTGTGTCTGTGTCTGTACATTTTCCGACCCATTAACTATGCCACTTTTCAGTCTACAGTCTCGAAATTTGATATACACGGTACTGAGATTTGTGATGGGTTTTTGGCCAGAAATTTGACTGTTAAGGGGTCAAAGTTCAACGATTTGCCCGTTGAGAACTCTACCAATCTCCTCCGGCAATCTTGGGTCTAAACACTTGAAATTTTAGATATAGGTTCCTTGGATATGGATCTAACGGAATGACTTGATTCGAACCATAAAACAATAAAGGTTAGGGGTCATAATAGGGGGCAAATTAAAAAAAAAAATTGACCGCTTTTCTTTTTTTTTTTTTTTGCTCAACATACACCTCAAAACACCCGGGCAACACCGGGTTGTAATGCTAGTCGTCTATGCATGCAATTCCATATACTTAAATCAACTAATAGAATGTAGTCCATACAAATAGACACGAATATGCCGTCACACACGTCTCACACACACATACACACACACACACACAAAATAATATATTTGATAGTTCATGATGTTGACCATCTTATAATTTATTCCTTTTATTCAGTTGACATTTACAATTCTTGACAGCATCTGTTTTGTAGTGCAAATTCAATCACATAATTAGTATATCAACTTAATTGAAATAATAAATTATAAGATGGTCAACATCATGAACTTTTGAATATAGTCTTTTTTCATTTATTCACTATGTATGTGTATGTGTGTGTGTGAGAGAGAAAAAGAGGGAGAGAGGGAGAAAGAGTGAAAATAAAAAGTACAAACAAATTTATACGTTTATTAATGTTTCGTCTTTATTGCGAGACTTATTCTTCATTATATAAGTATATAAAATATAAATATAATAAATACGAAACTTGGTTGGATACATTTTAAAAACATACTCTTTGGATTTTTATGCTACAAATATATTCTTCAACTTAAATACACACACACACACTATATATATATATATATATATATATATATATATATATATATATATATATATATATATATGTATGTATGTAGGGCGAATGAACTCTTTTTCTGGGTCAACGGCCAACTAGCACCGTGTATATTTGTGTGTGTATATATGTATTGGGGTTGAGAGGGCTCCCGTAAACTGTGGTGAAGGCATCTTTTCTAGGAGAAGCTAATCTCTGATTTAAAAAACCATAAAGCGGAAGACCAGTACCCGCATTAAGCTGGTCTGCCGTTTAATTTGTTGCTGGCTATCTTGCTCTTGCTTGTTGCTGGATCTCAACATTTTGAACCGAGGGAGAGACTTAGCTGTCGTACAAAGCTAAGACCCTGTAACATCATCTTTGTATAGATACTCCCTCAGGCATTTGGGCTCATGGACTTTAAGTGGCTGAGGGAGTGGCACTCGTCTGACAAGACGTTGCAATCATCATCATGTATGTATGTGTGTATGTGTGTGTGTGTGGGTGTGTGTGTGTGTGTACAGGGTCGAACGATGAATTTGTCGCCTTAAAGAAAACAATACTGCAGCTTGATTTGAAAACTTTTAGTGAAAAAATAAATTAAGGTAACGTTGTTATGTAATAGAATAAAGAGCTATTCAATGTAGCCGCTATCAGCCTCAATCACTACCACGACGGGCTCCATTAGCTCGGTGAATACTCGGTGGATGGCGGGGATCAAGTTGCTGATTTTTATAATGTTCTAGGCGTATGACCAAACGAAGTAGCCACACGAGTCTACGTTGCGGAAGGAGGGGACCAGTGAGGAAGGGTATAAATTCGAAGCAGTCCTTCTGAAGCCAAGCCTGCGTCTCCCTGGACTTGTGGGCCGCGCCGTGTCCTACTCCCACACTAATGTCTGCCAGCGGCTACCTGATTTCACCAGGGTATCGCGACACTCTTCAAAATATTCAGATACACTTTCGTGTTGACTTTCAAGCCGACTACATGACGTAAACTTCATTTTAAACTACACCAAAGATCATAACCATGGTGAGAAATTTTGTTTTCGTCACCCTGATATGATATTTTGATTAATGCAGATCGCTTTTTTTTCCTGTTTTCTTTTTTTTTTTTTACTGATGTTAACCCCTTGCAAAGCATATGGCCACTTGAATGTAAGGGCCTATTATTTGGGGCCATTTCTAGTAAATATTAACAAGATATTTGTTTATGTTACATTTAAACATTTGCATATCATATATCCGAATATAAAGTGTCGCAATTGTTCGAATACCCTATATATGTGAGTTTCATGTTTTTAGACCAAATACTGAAAGAAAAGTTTGGTAGGCAATTTCTTTTTAAATATATAGTGGCAGACATAAATATTTATAAAAAGAGGCATGTTTTTCAATAAGCTTTTTTCGTAAATATTACACAAGTATAAATCGTGTAAAACATCTTCATGAATTTAATTACACGTAATAGTTAATTAAAGATGATCATCCAATAAGAAATGCGAAATATACCAAGAGGGAATTAATTTAAAATGACTGTTTAAAAAAATATACAAATTATCTAGATGTTTTGCAGATGAATGCAATTCCACGAGCCATATATAACTAGGTTGTATATTCTTTTTAAATAAATAAAAAAGGGGTTTTAATATGAATATTAATACACACGAAATATTCAAATTTATAGAGATGGTATGATAAATCGTCGCTCAATTATTTTGAAAGAAACTCAAGGCGAATAAACCTCTTTTGTCTCTAACAGTGTTATCCTGATTTAGTCCCTTTTCGTGTTATGAAAAAAAAACTCACTTATTTGCATCCGTTGTTCACCTGTTTGCAATGGTTGCAGGAATAGCGTTTACAAGAACAAACGTCTATCAAGATAAAATTCTTAAAATTAATTCACGAATTAAATGCAACATTCAGGAAATTATTTACTTAAACGTGGTTAATAAAGTATGATTATAAATACATGTTGTCTGTAATATCTTATTACACATCGGTGTGTAATAAGATATCGAAGAAGAAATTTGAGATGAGGACACAGTATATATTAAGCGAATACTCATACCAAACATCGATTAACAAATCATAAAACAAGTCGAAAACGAACATCTGCGACAGGTTGTCTATACATTAGCCAGTAGTAACTGTACATAATTGGACGTCTGAGATGGTATTTGTTTGAAATTAATTAAGAGTGTATGTAAGTTGCATTGAACTAACTTTTATAATCTTGCTTTCTCGCTAATTCTGACATCACATAGTTACATGGTGTTGGGGAACTGAATTAAAGTAAAAGTGGCCAGTAAACTGACAACGAATGAGCTTAATGTAAAAGAGCATCTTTCTGCTCAGTCGCCATGTTAACAAGTGTTTAAATTAGATTACAACATTATAATTTAATGCGAAATCAATAGCGTTTCTAGCAGGGTGTTTATTTATTGCTCAAGTGTAAATCTCGAACCTTAATCTTAAAATACTAGTAATTTTTCTTTGATTGAAATATATTTTTTTTTCAATTCTATTCGATTTAGATTCAGAAATAGTTAGGAACATAGAGTCAGATATTCATATGTATTACCAAACAGGGCTGATCTTGTGTAATCTAGAGAGTATTTTTTAATAAAAGATGAGAAAATACAGATAATACTATCGGGAGTGGGCACTAGGTAATAGAATTTGACGTTTCTAAAGTTTTATGAAGAGGATTGGTTATTCGTGTTATTAGGATTCATCAGACTACTATTCTCATCTAGACTGTGATTTACACATTGTTTCAGTCGATAAAATCTCCGACTTTCTTCAGGTGTATCATGTCGAACTTATGAATTTGACAAAGACATTACCGAGTTCGACAGAAACATTCCCGAGGTCGACAAAATATACCTGAAGAAGGTTGGAGGTTATACCCATCGAAACGTTGTGAAAACAATACTCAAGATGAGGACAGTTGTCCGATAAACCCAAATAATGCGTAATCAAATTTGTTAGCAATTTTCGATATTTATAAGTATTTTAACCCAAATCTTATGCACCAAGATATATTAAGATATCGCAGCACCAATTATTATAAATTAGTTTCTTCTAGACCCTAGACGTATTTACGTACGTACACAATCCGAAACAATAAAATCGGAGTGCACCGTGACAAATTAATAAAAAGGCCTTTGTTACAAAGCACAGCATGCAATGTAATGTAATGTACACGCGTTCAAGACTACAAGGTATTGTCTCGAATATGAATGTTACAGTAGATGACACAGAACTTAATATCAGTGTATAGAAACTAACGCAAATATTCTAGAGCACATCTCCGACATACAAACGTGTTTATCGACGAAAAAGGAATCATTGTCAACACAAACTACTTAGGACGCTCCGTAAACAATAAAAACGATATGGATTACGAGTTTTATTACAGAATGGGAAAAGCCTTGTAAGCGTTTATCAGACCTACAATAGATACAAAACAAAAAGACAACCTACAGAACTGCATTAAGATCCTGCAACATAAACAAATTGTCTAAACTACTTTATTAAAATTTGGCATCTTAAATCAAGCAAGTGATGTACTCACGAAGACGACACAAACCGACAACTTGTAGTGGCAATTACGACACCTATGCTTACTCGGAAATACTCTAAGATTGCTCCAGAGAGATTTGCTCCCTACATTTTTCTGTAAATTACTGTTAGGAAAATAACGATGCGTGGATCTAGTTACAAACTGAATGTAATAGACCACGTTGCCTGACTCATGGGTTTCGGGGTTCCTAATTTTGGATTTGTAAGCGTTGATTCTATACTTTGTTAATTTTCTTATTCTATAATTATTTAAACTATCTGAAGAAATCTATCATTTATAATTGGAAAAGAAATTTTGCCGGGTTTTCCCCTTTTTATTATATTTTTTTATGTCAAATCTCTTTGTTTTCCTGAGGTTAATTGCTTATATTCTTATGTGTTATAGAATTGTCTTACATTCTTTTCTTTAAGTGAAGTTTTCGTTTTGGTTGTCACCAGATTTTTACTAATTTAATTCGTTATCGTTGAACAATTTACAGTTATATATTAGTCTGTGTGTTACGAATACTTGCTCTATTTACTTTTAATGTCTTTTACTGTTACTACGAAAGAGCAAGCGTGTCCAACTAATTGTTATTACTTATCTCTATTGTTCTAATAACCGAGAATTACTACTTGAGGAAATTCGTCAAGCCCAAGAAGTCCTAAGCTAACTGGAAGAGGAAGCAAGATTGGTAGATTTGTACTGCAATGACAAGAAAAGGGAGCTACAAGCATTCGTTGACACAATTGCAGTGAAAGCACTGGATGGGTCTTTGCTCAAGGTTGTCGTAAACTTCAAGTACTTGCAACATGGCCAGAGAGCACTGAAAAAGATTTTGAAGAGAGAGAATCACTAGCGTAGAGAACATGTCACAAGTTGAGCAAGATAGGGCCATCCACTCTCTCAGAAAAATTGAATATAAGACTCTTTGTTGGCACGGTAGAAACAGTTCATTATCTGGTGCTGAGGCAATGGACTCTTACAAATGCGCTGAAGAAGAGACTGGATGGCTGTTACACGCAGATGCTCAGGATTGCCCTCAATATATTATAGGGAAGCCATGCAACAAACCAAGAGGTTTATGATGACTTACAGATGCTAAACTACTGACTGACAAACAATATGGATTTAGACAAGCCCGTTCCACAGCAGACATCCTAACTGTGATCTCTGAACGTATATACCATTCACTGGACAAAGCGGGGGAGGGCAGAGCGGTAGCTCTAGATATATCTAAGGCTTTTGACAGGGTATGGCATGAGGGTCTCCTAAGGAAAATCAGATCATACGGTATCACTGGTAGAATACTTAACATAATTAAACCCTTCTTGGACAAGAGAAAAATCCAGGTTGTCTTCGACGGTCGTACATCTAAACAATATGATATAAATGCGGGGATGCCCCAGGGTTCTATCCTTGGACCTCTATTGTTCCTGATATTCATAAATGACCTCCCCGACAAAATTGCCTCTGAGATGGGTATATATGCTGATGACACTACACTCTATGGCAGGCACGACAGGAAGAAGAATGAACACATTTCTAAAGAAATGGCAGAAACACTAGAGAAAGACCTCCAATCTGTAGTGGAATGGGGACAAAAGTGGTTGGTCGCGTTCAATGCTGCCAAGACTAAACTAGTTTAATTCAATAATTACAAGAAACCCTCTCTACCACCCATAGCAATGGCCAACGACTCTTTATCTGAGAGTCCATCTTTCAAACTCCTTGGCCTAACGTTCATAGGAAACATGAGTTGGAACAATTACATTGAAGGCATTGCCAGGGCCGCTGCAAGAAAGGTGGGCTCTCTCTACCGTGCTAGAAAACTACTAACACCCGAAAGTATACTGTACCTCTATAAGGCCACCATTCGCCTATGTATGGAGTATTGCTGCCACATCTGGGCTTGTGTCTGCTACTAGTCTCTCGCTCCTTGACAAGGTTCAAAAGAGAGTCGCAAACCTGATAGGGCCTGAACTGGCATCTAAGCTTCAACCTCTGTCCCATCGACGAAATGTTGCATCCCTCTGCCTTTTCTACAAGTATTTTAGTGGTGAATGCTCTGACGAACTGCAATAACTTGTGCCCCCACGACGTGAGCACCCTCGACAAACCCGACAGGATGCTAAATCCCACCCCCACACTGTAGAGATCCCTAGATGTAAAAGATCTTTTTACTCCAATAGTTTCTTCCCCAGAACCGCTAGACTCTGGAATTCCATTCCAGGTCCCTGCTTCCCCAACAGTACTGACGTGCAGAAGTTCAAGTGTAACGTGAACCGACACCTTGCTGCCCAAATCCCTACATAGTACCCCAGTAGTTGTTGCCCCGATAGTAGCCCCCTACACCAAAGTGGCAATTTGCCTTGTTTGGGGTGAAAAATGTAATTAAAAAAAAAAAGAAAGTATCATTGGAAGTACAGCAGAGAGGCACAGCGAAGAGAAAGCCAGCAAGCTAGTTCTCTGGATACCAACAGATGGACAACCAAACCGTAGTAGAAGAAGAATGACCTACAGTAACAACCTGATAAAGGAAACAGTATCGGAAAGTGTTTGGAACCTACAAAGTGTCATGCGCGATCGAGAGAACTGAAAAAGTCGTGTAGATTCGGTGGGGAAGCGTGCTGAAAGGCGACGGAGGTGATGAGAGATGTTGATTACTGTTGCGTGGTTTTGTTCACAACATCTATATTTGCAATCTTTCTTCTGATCCCAGTGTTGTTTTTTTAGTGTTAAACTATCCGTAAGGTTTCCATGACTTTATTCTGTAACTTTACGAATATTTTTTTTTATTTGATATTATAAGTAATTCAAGCATCTACTTCTCTATTTTTATGCAAATTGCTCCGGATAACGCATGAATCTATTTGATACAAATTGCTAAAAGTACTACTTAAAGCTCATAAAAGTGTTATGTGGATAGATTCTGACACAAAAATAATGTGGTTCTTTGACGTTCAACTCCATGTCAAAAAACGACATTATTTTTGCACCAACGTAATAGTTCGTCAATATCACGTGACTCTATAAGCTGATTTGTACACTTAAATAATGTTTACAGAATTACAGTAAAAGGCGCCGACGGTTGGCGCAGTAATTCGAACCCCAAATTCGCCCGATACGAAAGATAAGAACATAAATTCAAATTTAATTGCAATTGTGGTTCATGGCAGTAGTATAAAAATACGTTCTTTTTTTATTTATGGCAGTTACATTTTAATCTAGTGCACGTGAGTCTGCTTGAAGTTGGGAAGAGTGCGATAAACGAAATTACAACCTCTGGTTGGAGATGAAATCAACCACTGATTGGTTGGAAGGATTCAGAATCCGACCACTTTATTTCACTGCTTTGAGAATAAGCAAACCTTTCGTCGACCACGAACACCACTTGTACGTCGTAACTCTATAGACAATCATTCATGCACAGTATGAGTGCTTTTCTTATAATATTACGCGTGTTTTAATCATATTGGATGTAAGTATGAGATACCACAACTACTATTCCACTTATATTTCTCTTTAATAATAATTTTTAAAAAAACATTTTACAAAGGAGTATCCACTTAACAAGACGCGGTGGCCACTAAAGGATACTGGTTAATGAATGCACATTAGTCAATGGGAAATGTAGTAAACGTTATTGGTGGAAATTTGGTGAATTTGATTATTTAAGGGGATGGCTCATCAAGAACTTGTTAACATTGGACTTGAAAAAGACCATCTTGTAAATGATTGGAAACCAGGAAAAAAGAATAGAGAACAGCAGACGTGCAGTTCTAAGCGAAAAACTTTGTTCACGGAATCTACGTTTGGGTTTAATCACAGATAAAAGGGGTATAATAATTGATAGTGGTTTTGGTAGACGAGTGTTTTTCGTGAAAGTCAGGCCAGGGGGCACCATAGATTTGAGCTCAGGCAAGTACTTGCCATGAAAATAACGATAAAGCAGATAAAGGCTCGCAAGGTGTCTTCTGTGGGAAAGAGGTTGCAGGGAAGAGAAAATGTTATCCTTCACTAGGTTTCGTAGTCTATTTTTAACTCTGTCAAGGCAGGAAAAGCTGCTTCTAACAGCTCCTGCGCAGATGTGGTAAGGATACTCCATTCTGGGACATACTTGGCTCTTATATAGCTAGGGAATTGCATCAGCAGTGAGATATATACTGGAGCGGTAGAACGATCCGACCATTTTTCTAGCAGCCTCGACAACGAATTTGATATCTGGAACTATTCCATGCGTACATAAAATGATTGGAATTACCTTCATGTTATATATTTTACTGTGTTCTTAGAGAAGTTTATGTTTCGTTTCTTTGACTGTAGTTTCTTCTTTCAGTTCTTTAAAACTTGATTGTAAGTACACGAAAGTCTTCTAATGCCTTCCATTTTCTTGCTTTTGGTTTCTATCTGTTTCGTTATAAATTTAATGGTATCACGATTTACTCTCTTTTATTCTCCTACTTTTTGTTTTTTTGGGGTTTTTTTCTGATTTTACTCGTTTTTCATTTGTCTTCTTGTTCTGTTTCTTTTCTTCTTCTTCTTCTTCTTCTTCTTCTTCTTCTTCTTCTGTATTTTCTGTACCTCCTAGCCTACTCATCCCTCTTCAGCATCACCTTTTTTATTTCTTCTTCGTACTCGTTTTTCCTTTTGCGTTTTCGTCTATTTTTCTTCTATTTCGATAATTTTCTTATGTTTTTTCTCTTCCATAACTATTTATCCTTCTACAATACCTTATTCATCAAAACCTTATTATTCATTCTCTTTTTTCTTTTCTTCTTGTTTTTCTTATATTTATTAATCTTCTTCTCTTTTTTAATATTCGTATGTTTATCTTTTATCATCACTTATCTAACTTTCGAATTTCTTCCTCTCTTATTCTAGCCTTTCTTATTTATTCTTATTTTAATTCTTATTTTGGTTTTTATTATTTTTCTACTTCTTGTCCAGTTTATCTTTCTCTACATCGTTTTCTTCTTTCATCGCTGTTTTCTTCATTTTCATCTTTGACATCGTAATCATCTTCATTTTCAATTCATCATCTTCTTCTTTAGCTTCTTGATCATCATCTTCTTCTTAATCTATCCCTTGAAAACTTTCTCCTGCATCTTCTTCATCAGTGGTTTCTTCTGCGTTATTTCCTTCGTCATCGAGAACCAGGGAAATAAGGCACCTTGTTATGCTCTTGTAGACATTTTTAAACTTGAAAAAATATTGACCTGCAATAAAATGATACACAGAGTTTAGATAAACGATTATATATATATATATATATATATATATATATATATATATAGAGAGAGAGAGAGAGAGAGAGAGAGATACAGACATACAATTAAGTTTTTTACATCTTATCTTCCTTTTCATCGTCTTCATTGTCTTCTTCTACTAATTCATCTCCCTCGCCTTCTTCATTGTCTTCTACATCGTCACCTTCCTGTTCATCGTCTTCTTAGTCATCTTCTTCATCGTCATTTATTTATCTTCTTTTTAATTATTATATCATCAACCTTCCTGTTTATCGGCTCAGTTTCACTTTCTTTTTAATGAACTTTTTTTCTTTATCTTATACATCGTCTTCTTCTTCGTTTTCCTGTAGATCGTCTATTATCTATCACTTTTTTGCGCCGTCTTTTTATTCGTTGTCTTCTTTAATTTTTTTTATTCACCGTCTTTTTTAATTTTTTTTATTCACTTCTCTTTCATTCTATTTTCTTCGTCTTTTTATAGTCTCTTGTTCTTTATCTTCTTCATTATCTTTTTCTTCATCTTAATCTTCATCGTCGCTTCTTTATATTTTTACATCGTCTCTACTTTTTCATCTTCTTCATCGTCTTTTTTTACATTTTCATCTTGATCCCATCTTCTTTATCTTCTTTTTCTTCATCTTCTTTATGGCCTTTTCTTTTTCTTTATTTTCCTCGTTATCGTTTCTGTTCTATCTTTTTCTAATTGCCATCCTTTTCTTCGTCTTCTTTATCGTCCTTTTCCTCCTCTTCCATTTTCATCATCTCTTCCTCGTCTTCTTCATCATCATCTTTTTCATCTCTATCCCGTTCATTTTCGTCTCCTTCTTTATCGCCTTCTTTTCTATCTTCCTCTGCTTTTCTCTTCTTTATCTTCCCGTTTCATAATATTCTTCTTCATCGTCTTCTTTTTCATCGCTTTCTTTTCTATTTTCTTCATCTTCTCTCATTTATTTTCCTCTTCATCATTTACTTTTATCTTCTCTTTCTTTATCTCCCTCGTACGCTTTTTTCACTTTATTTTTCATTGTCTGTTTTTACTTCCTTTTCCACTTTTTCCTCTTCTCTATTATCTCCTTCTCCATCGTCTTCGTTTTCATTTTTCTTCTTCAGCGTCTCCTTCATTGTCGCCTTCTTCATCTTTATTTTTTATCCCCTTTATTTTTATCATCTTCATCTTCAATTGTTTCCCCTTCGTCTTCTTCATCGTCTTCTACTTTATCGTCTTCTTCATCTTCTTTATCGTCTTTTTGCTTCATCTTATTCTTCCCCGTCTTCTGTTTTTCTTCTTTCTCCATCTTTTTCAATATTCTTCTCCTCCTACTTATTTTTCTTTTCCTTCTCTCTATCTAGATCCAGTCTATAAGACAGAGCTCTTTTATTTTCCCCTCTCGCCAGATCACTCGACGTCTTCGTCTCCTACAGACATTATTATTCTCGACACATCAAATGCAAGCATTTTAAAGAAACGCATGCTTTTCATTGACAATTTAAAAGGCGAACACATATTTATTCTTCTTTTGATCAAAGGCGAGCTCGCCGACATGGCGTCATTTCCAGTTAGAACATCGGTGTGAAGTTGTTGCAGAAATAACGGCATTGCATCGAGGCGTCTTCAATCCGACTCGATTGGTTTGGATCTTTTGAGAATGATAGTCAACCGAGCAGAAAGAAGCGGAAAAGATAATGGAAAACGAAGATGGAATTTGTTTAGCTGAGTTTACTTTCTTTTAAAGTCCATCAATGTTTGTGTGCATCATTTGATGGCGGGAACTGATATTACATGTAGTTCAAAAAATAATTCTCAGAGACGAAGGAATAGTTATTGCCTGCTATGAATTGAATACTTCATAATATGAGAGTTTAAAAGTAATTTACTCTTATTAATTTTGTAAATTCAGATCGTCTTCCTCGGGTCATCTATATTATCTATCTCTATATGTCTGTCTATTTCTCTCTCTTCCTCTCTCTCTTTATCTCTCTCTTTCTGTCTGTCTGTCTGTATGTCTGTCTATCTGTCTGTCTCTCTCTCTCTATATATATATATATAACTACTTCATTTATTCACATAAATTTAATATACGAAAGTATAGATTTATGCGTAAACTTTAAGTATTTACTTCAAAAGTGCTCAATACGTAGGTAGAGTTAGTTAGTAATTTATAAAATATATATGGCGATTAAGCTACACTGAATATTCTGCGTTTCATCCAACTATAGGATTCGTCAGGCTTATGCGCGAATTCTGTCGTTGCTTCTTGTTTTTATATATGTTGAGGATTTCTAGTTGACCAATCAGCTTTCTAGTATCCACCGCGCCCTTTCCTATCAGCCAATGAGCATGCATTTTATCAAACAAAGGATCTGTTTTAGAGCTAGGTTAGTGGTTTTAGGTGGCCGTTCTCCTTTTTTTTATACATATAAATATACCTATGTGTACACAATAAGGCACATATATATACATATATACATATATATATATATATACATATATGTGTGTGATCGTTTATGTATATTCATGTTTATTTAATTTATTTATTTGTTTGTTTTCTATTGTTATTGTTAGTTTTAAAGCTATTTTGTATCGCTATCCTAGAGTAAGTTTTATTTTGTGAACACAGTTGTTTGCTATTTCCCGCCTACAGTTTAATAGATTTTGAGGTTCTTTAAAGTACAGGATAGAAAATTTTTCATGGAGGCATAATTTACATGGGTCGTCTAAATGTCTGCATGTGGTAGCTTGTCTCATTATTTTCCATTCGACTACCGGCGAATGTCCGCTTTCTTTGAGTTCCCAGTATTTATTCGCTAGTGTTGTTTTTATACGGTGTTTTTTATTTTTGAATATATATATATATATATATATATATATATATATATATATATATATATATATATATATATATACAGGGTGTTTCAAAAGTCTTGGGAACATTACAAATTCGTATATCTCATGAACTATTCCAGGTAGAAAAATGAAACTGGTGTCATTTTAAAGCTTGCTTAATCAAGTTTTTGGTCATACTAATGATTTTCGTCTTATCTTTCCATGTGCAGTAATGGCGTTCTCTAAACAAGACAAGGCGTTTTGCGTCCTCCAATTTGCAAAGACTGAATCGTGGACATGTGTTCAGCGTGCATTTCGCAGGAAATTTAAAAAAGAAGTCCCTGAAAGGAAACCCATTGTCAGATGGCATGCTAAATTTGTGAAAGATGGGTGTTTGTGCCCAAGTAAGCGAACAGGTCGCCCTTCAACTTCAGAAGCTGTAGTTGAGCAAGTCCGGGCAGCCTTTCAGCGGAGCCCCCGTAAATCAGTGAGAAGAGCCAGCAGGGAACTTCAGCTCGCTCCAGCAACTGTCTGGCGTGTCTTAAGTAAACGACTGCAAATGGTACCTTACAAGCTCAAGTTGGTCCAAAAGCAACAAGTCTATGTGCCGCCCCTTCCAAGAGATAATTACGAACTAAAGGCTCGAATAACGGCAGTTGTGGGAACCATTGACGTCAAGATGCTGGAACGCGTTTGGCAGGAAATGGACTATCGACTAGATGTCTGCCGTGTGACGAATGGTGCTCATATTGAGCAAGTTTGAAGATTCCCCACAAAACTTGAAACTTTAACCTTTCCAACGGTACCAATTTCATTTTTTAACTCCTAATAGTTTTTGAGTTATTAAAAATCGTTATGTTCCCAAGACTTTTGAAACACCCTGTATATATATATATATATATATATATATATATATATATATATATATATATATATATATATATATATATATATATATATATGATTGTTGAGCTGGATTAAATCCGACGATATGAAATAAAATGGAGGTGGAAGGACCTGGATACTCAACGTTTCGCCCGATTTATGCGGGCTTCTTCAAGAGGGATGGTCATTGACGAGAGAGTCGGAGGATTGGGGCTATATATAATGATGGGGGAGAGCAGCGTGTTTTCCTTATGTAAATTAGATGTTATATATACATGTATATACATTTTAGTTCTTCTCTCATAAAATGTATATACATGTATATATAACATCTAATTTACATAAGGAAAACACGCTGCTCTCCCCCATCATTATATATAGCCCCAATCCTCCGACTCTCTCGTCAATGACCATCCCTCTTGAAGAAGCCCGCATAAATCGGGCGAAACGTTGAGTATCCAGGTCCTTCCACCTCCATTTTATTTCATATATATATATATATATATATATATATATATATATATATATATATATTATACATTTTGAAATTTAACCATTTCCCTTCATAATCTTTAAATTACTCTATTTGGATTTATTTGCTCTATCTGGTAAATTGAATAACTTTTATTTAGCTGGGGTAGTCTTTAGGAAATATTACAGCAAATAATATTTTTTAAGACCAATAATCACCGGATACCCATACCAGTAGATCTATTGCATTACATTATCCTTAACTTTATATATATATATATATATATATATATATATATATATATATATATATATATATATGTATATATATAAAGTTATAAAATAAATAAATAAAGTTATAAAATATATATGGCGATTAAGCTACACTTAATATTCCGCGTTTTATCAATTCTAGGACTCTTCAGGCTTATGCGCGAATTCTGTGGTTGTGTGTCGTTTTTATATGCGCAAATAACCAGAGAATTCGCGCATAAGCCTAAAGAGTCCTAGAGTGGATGAAACGCGGAATATTCAGTGTAGCTTAATCGCCATATATATTTTATTACTTACTAACTAGCTCTGCCTACGTATTGAGCACTTTTGAAGTAAATACTTTTTACGTTTACGCATAAATTTATACTTTCGTATATTAATTTTATGTGAGTAAAGTAGTAAATTAAATATATATATATATATATATATATATATATTTCTGTATACAAGGCGAGGTTCTTTTTCGTGTTTTTAAGTATATTTGAAAGGCCTTATGTACTCGTAGAAACTAATGTCAGTGACACCGACTAACGCGAGGCACTTATCATCCGATACATCGTCGTCATCAGAATCGTTCATTCCGAGTCTACATCATCGGTGTCGTCAACCGTTGTCTTTTGTGCTATTTGGCCAAACAGTTTTTTCTGATGCTTTTCTGCTGTCAATTCATCTCGGACTGGTGTGTTAGTCAGTATTTTAAATGACTCTTTTACAACTTGCCCTTTTTGTTTTTTCTCGTTTTAGATTTTCGAAAGAATAGGTTATCGATCCGGAAACGTATTCGCGTAAACAGGAAACAGGTTGTTGTCCCATGTCACAATAACCTAGTCTTGAAATCGGGGGAAAACTTTAAGTATTTGAACTTGGACCAAGAATCGGATCGATTCCTGCAGCATCTGCATGTGTGTCAGGATTTTGACGGTAACTGCAGCTTAATTAAAGTAAGCATCCATGATGTAGAGATTGATGTCCGGTGCTGTAAATCCTGCCTTGATATTGGGTTGTGACCTGATATGAAGTTGAGCTTCAGATACAATGATTTAAATGCCGTAAGTGGAACTGTTCTCACAGGATGAGTGAAAATCCACCCGTTCATGTCCGCATTGAAGGCATTCTCAAGTGCTTTAATTTAATCGGTGAGATTTGTGAAGAAGAATAAATAGAACAACACTAGTCTCATGTGCAGGTTTAATTGTCTTCGTCGTGATATGTGCCTCCACATTATCCAGAATTAGGAGCACTGTTTTTTTTTCTTTCGTGCAACGGGTGTGTTGAAAGAAAGATAACATATAATCCATAACGATGTCTACATTTAACCATCCAGCGATATATGCTCTTTTAGTAGATCGATCAAGCTCACCGTTCAAGAAATATTCACACAACTTAACATGTGGAAACAGAAACAAAGGAGAAATAAGGTTTTCTACAGCATTTATGCAATATTCGCCAATTAACATCAAAGATCCAAGTTTATTTTTTCCAAGATTGGCTCAACCTGTTTCCTTGAGATCTAAAATATTATTTACAGAGAACTTGAACATGTCTCAAACTGCTGCAAATTATTGTAGAAATAGTCTACACTGCGACGGTTAAAAGCAGTCGCTCGTGAAAAAGCCGTAGGTTGTGGTCTGATAACTGCTAATTTTTTCTCATCTTTAAATAGGCAAAACCAGTTTTTACGAGTTTATTTTGCCTTTTCCAGTTGGCTGGAATAAGAATGACATTATTAGCTTAAATACTATAAAGTAATTATAACAAAATGAACTTCTCCTAAAACTGTGAGATAGTCAAAGTGAAAAAATCTCGTTCACAAACCACTTGTCTGGATGTAATCAAAATGGCGAGTTTATTCAGGTTGGATAGTGAAAGTATTTTTGGATAGACATATTTGAGCTATATTTTAAATATCAATATGGACTTCAATGTCGATGTCGATAAAGCAATTCAATGTCCTGTTGTGGGGTAGGGTCATGTCTCTTTTTGCCTGATAACTAAAGCAAGCGGAAGAAAATTGAGGCCATTGTCAGAGTATCCAACTGTGAACGAACGCGTACACTACAAGTAGGTGTAGCAAAAATATCTATCTCTCCGTGCGTGTGTCTTTCTTTCTTGCTTACGCGAGCAGGTAAGCAAATAAACTGTCATTTAAATGTTTTATGTAGAAACAAAAACCGGGGTTTGCAATCTTCATATGGGTTTGTAATCATTTATACCACAGCCTTGGTATATAATATGTATATGTACTGTAAAAATTGAACTATTCTTTTTTCTTATTTAGGGAGTTTTATTTGTTTTTTTTTTGTTTTTTTTTTCAGTTGGTCGATATATAAAATTAATATAAAACGTCTTATAGAGTGTATTATTTCATATTCAGAGCGTTGCGAGATAAGCTACAAGGAAGTAAGGAAGGCTCTCTCTACTGTGGTTGTAAGCTATTTACGTTTGAAATATCCTGTAATCCTATAAGGTCAGCATTCTACCATGTATGGAGTATTTTTGTCACATTTAGGACGGTGCATCTGCTACTAGTCTCTCACGCTTGGACAGGATTTAAAGGAAAGTCACAAACCTGATAGGTCCTGAAATGTCATCTAAGCTTCGACCTCTGTCCCATCGACGAAATATTCCATCTCTCTATCGGTTCTACCAGTTTTTTAATTGTGAATGCTCCGCCGAACTACAAGCACTTGAACCCACGCGATGCTTTCCCAACAGTACTGACATGCAGAAGTCCATCTGTAATGTAAACAGAGATGTTGCTACTTATTTCCCTACATAGTATCGCTGCAACTTATGTCCCCGATAGTAGCCTCCTACATCTTAGTCCACTGTGCCTTGTGTGGGGTGAAAATGGAATATATGTGTATATATATATATGTATATATATATATATATATACATATATATATATATATATATATAAAACTGCGTCAGTCGTTTTATTGCAGATTAGTAAAATATAAATATTTCAGTTTGATATACGTAAAAAAATGAAAATGTTATCATCAAATGACTGTTCTGTTTACTTATTTGCCAAAATGTTATTTAAATCCATGCGATATTCACGAAGTTATGACATTTTTATCAGGTAATTTATACTGTCCGTCGCTTTATCGCAGATCTTTTAAAATGCTAAAAACGGGGCGATTAACGGTTATCGAAAAAGAAAGGACTCGCAGATAGATTGTTCATCAAAGATTTAGCTATGGAGCTGGAAAGGGATCCAATATATTTGGCTTCGTGAATACCCCCAACACCAAATCCAGAAAGGATAAGGGCACCAGGAGAAACCACTCACATTGTGATATTCAGAAAATTCGTAGGGAAGTGAACCTAAACCTAAGCAGCACCAGTGCTTCCATTTTTGCAAGAGCTGGGAATGCTCCAAGATCCAGGCAGGCCCAATATAATGTGTTGAATGAGATGGCAGGGAATATCAAAGGCAAGGCCTCCTTTCACAAACAACATATGAAAAAAACAAATAGCTTGAACACAAAATTACATGAAAATTGATTTCCAACGTGTCAGATGAGATCCGTGCTACTCTTGGCGGTCCGGAATGATTGGCCAAAGTTTGGAACTCGAACAGAACTCCAACCCCTTACAGAGTTCATCGCCAACGAAGAGGTGGGGGTCATCATGGTTTGGGCGGGAATCGGTAGGGATGAGTTTGTTTGACCATTCTGAGTTCAAGAGGGTGTAAAACTTACCAGCAATGCGTACACGGCCTTTTAAGATAAACATGTGTCACCATGGCTTGATGACCTACCATTGTCACGTCGCTTTCAGATGATTTTTATGCATGATAATGCAACATGCCATTCAGCTAGGGCGACTGCAGCCTTCCTGTAATCTATGCGCTTTTTGGAGAAATCATTATGAGTTGGTCACCGTGTTTTCCCGATCTTAATACCATTGAACATCTCTGGTCAATATTGAAAAGAAGCGTTTATGAGAAAGGAGAGCAATTTATTTCCAAGGATGACATGTGGAGGAAAATAGTTGATGTCACTTGTGCCATAACTCCCTTTCAGATCAAACAATTGACTTCTTTAGTGGACAAAAAGTTGATTAAAATTATTTTAAAAATGGTGGATATGGGGATAATCAATTTATTTTAGGTCTAGCACGTAGGATGTTCTTTTCTTTATTTTTCTGCAATAGAAACATATGAAAAGTAAAATTTTCATGATTAGACATTGTATTTTGCCCTGATACAACATTTAAAGTCACCTACAATAAAGCGATGGACAGTGGAAATACCTTGATAACTTTGTGAATATAGGATGAATTTAAATAAGATTTAGAGAAACAACTAACCTTTAAGCAGTCATTTGATGATACAATTTTTAGTTTTTTTTGTGACATATTTCATGAAATATTGATACTTTTCTAATTTTCAATACAGTGACTGACGCAATTTTTATATATATACATGTTTAGATATATATACATACATATATATACATACATATATATATATATATATATATACATACATATATATATACATACATATATATACATATATATATACATACATATATACATATATATACATATAAATACATATATGTATATACATATATATATATATATACATATATATATTCATATATGTATGCATACATATATGAATATATATATACATAAGTTTAGTGCTTAAATTTAAATTCTGAAAAAAACAACATATAGACACATATATTCGAATTAATAATTTATTGTTTAACAAAAGGAATATATAGAAGGGGTTATGTTGATTTCCAGTGTCTCCTTTTTGGCGAGGATCGTCCTGAAATATTACTTCAAGTAATATATAATTGGATCTTTCATCTGATTACTTATCAGTGTCTTATCTCGACTATATATATATATATATATATATATATATATATATATATATTTGTATATATACATATATACATGTATATGTTCATATATATACATATACATATATATACATACCTATATATACATATATATGCACATATATGTATATATATATAGAGAGAGAGAGAGAGAGAAAGAGAGAGAGAGAGAAAGGGAGGGAGAAACATTTATCGAATTATCTGTTAGAATATTGTAATATTTTCCGAGAGGACATTAATTATAAATAAGCGGAAAATGTACATCCCGTAATGTAATAATCAAGTAAACACATTTGAATAATTAAGAAAGACATGTATAAAAAAAGTATGGTACAAAAGTGCACATCATTATTCTTGCGCCATGTCTGTGAAACATTGCCTCCACGACTTTTAGATATAACTGTACGTATTGTCCCCATGCGAGTTATTTTTTTCCTAAAATGGACAGATCAGCTTACTCTATATCAGGGTCAATGTGCGAAACAAAATTAATTACAAAACACTCCCGGGAAATCTCGGCTGTATGCAGCACGGTACATATGTATGCCTCTAGATATGATATTGCAGTGATGGAATCACTTAAGTGCTTTATTAAGAGGCAGACTAACAAAATTACATATAAAAGCAATGAAAAGTAGAATAAACAAGTTGAAAATTATATAAGTAACTAATAAGATCAACATGCTTCTAGACAAGCTATTTACGTAAATGTTTTTTTTTTTTTAAATCTGATTCAATTACAGTTCAAAATGATGTTTTAAGTTTGCCTCGTTCGCTTGGCTCTTTTTTTATACATATGAGCTAGCATCATAAATCTGCAGACTCCAATCGAACTCCCTAACCGTAAATTAATAAGAACTTAAGACATCGGTACATTCGATAAAATAAGTGTAATGGTGTTATCCTTTCATGCAAGACACACAAGATGCCATGGGTAATCATCCTACAAAGCTGACAGTTATTATTGGAAAAAAAAATTACGGAACGTCGCTTAGTCTTAAATAATATATTTAATATCACCGAAAAAAAGATTTATAAGGTATATCATATATCATAGAGAATATATATAAATAAATAAATAAATAAATAAATATATATATATATATATATATATATATATATATATACGAGCAAACATTTAATAAAACATGTTAAAAACACTTTGAAAAAGAGTTAAGAGCATATTTAATCTGAACAGGAAACATTTGATAAGTGGATAGTCCTTAATCCGCGGACTTTCGAAGAAATACCTTCCTTCTCATCAGAGGGTAGGAATTAGCAAAATGTGGGATCGGATTTTGTATACAAAAGTATTTGATAAAACAACAAGTAAGTCAAAAATCTTACTTGATAACAAAAAAGTGAAGCAGAGGGAATACGGTGAAGAAAAAGGTGATTACACGTGAATGGATAGTCTGGTGAAAGATAAATAATCCAATGGCGGTAAAATTCAAAAATATAACTTCAAGAAAGTTAATTGAATTTCCATTTGCACAAGTAAAATCCAAGGAAATCCCGTAATTGGAAGATGGTCCAAAATAATCGAAAGGCCGAAATCCATGGAATAATTCACAAATATGTACAAGGGAAAAGGGGAAAAATTCCAATAATATTAATAAAAGAAAAATAAGATATGCTTTTCACACTGCGGTCGAGACATAAATATAAATAAGAAAAATCAGGGAAGTAATATATATATATATATATATATATATATATATATATATATATATATATATAATTATATATATATATATTTATATTTATATATATATCTATATATTTATATATATATATATATATATATATACATATATATATACATAAAACACTGTGGGCCGTCTTGGCACATTTCTTCCAACTGGTATTTTATCATCTACATTGAAAAATACCATCTATAAATCCGGTGAATAAATATAAAAAATAGTATTAAAAAATTATTATTATTTATTTATTTATTTATCTGCTTACTAGGATTGTATAATTCCTACATTTCAAAGCCTTCAAAACACCTTTTTGGTGCATTTGTTCAAATACAGTGATACTTCGGTTGCCGAACATTTTGAGATCGGAAAACTCAGTTTTCGAGCAAAAACTTGGATATTTTGTTCGATCGATTCTCAAACAATATTGCGTTCCAACTATCAGCTATTGTATTAGTCGACCCCTTTTTTGTGTGAGACGACAAAGAATCTTGAGGTGTACGGAAAGTAAATGAAAGGTCAGTAGACTTCAATACAACAAACGAAGCGGACGTATCTTGGTACGACAGTAATTGATTGCGCTAATATAAAAAATTGTTTCTAAAGTCTTTAAACCACGCTGAACCGATTATTTGAACGAAAAAGTCGAAATCTACATTATTTTACCATTGGATAAAAAGAAAGAAAACAGAAATAAAAGCAGTAAAGCGAGTGCAAAATGGAGATCTGAGCAAACAACGATCGATTTTCAAAATGAATTGATTGAGTAATTGTAAAGAGGTATGCGTTTTCAGCGTTTACAAAGGAATATTAAATCGCAAAATCAACTATAAGTACTATTTTTACGCATAAAGATTCTATTAAAGCTAGTGATGTAGCTAAATGTATGACTACAGTTACTAAACAAGGACCAAAGTTACTAGAGGAAGAATAAATGTTAATTTTTATTTACATAAAGCAATTGACGTTCGCTCGAGACAATGGAATTGGGGAACGTTTGTGCCAAAATGAAACACATTTGCGATGATTTATTGGAATTAAATGCTTTTCACAAGTAATGAGAAAATTGCTTTTAAAACTAGCAGAGGATGGTTCCAGGATTTCAAAAGGAGAAATGGTATTCATCAAATCGTTCGACATTAAAACCAACTGCAAAAAGCGTCCAAGGTCAAGTTTGTAAACTCTACAGGGTGTTCCAAAAGTCTTGGGCACATTTTGACATTGAATATCTCTAAAACTATATATATACTGGTATATCTGGTATATTTTGGTATAGCCTTACTATAAACTTAATGCATTTAGCTTTAAAATGGCACCGCTTTCATCTTACTACCATTCACAATTAAGCAGTTATGCGGACTTGGAATGTGCCCAAGACTTTCTGAACACCCTGTATAAGAGAATGCGTATTAGATTTTTGATTGTGTTGAGACGGGTTTTTTTTTGGAACAAAATGCCAAAGATAACTTTTATTACACGAGCAGAGAAATCACTTTCTTGACATAAAATACCTACATAAAATTCAGGTACGGCTAATGAGAGAGTACTGTTGCCACATCTGGGCAGGAACTACTAGAAGCAGCTTATCCTGCCTTTGGAGAGTTCAGGATAGATTCGTAGCTTAGTGGGGGGATTCCCTTTTCTCTTCCCTGCAACATTTATCCCACAAAAACGACGTTGCGAGCTTGTCTCTTCTTTATCGTTATTTTCATGGCAAGTGCTAGCCTGAGCTTCAATCTATGGCCTCCTCAGCAAACTGTCACGAAAAATAAAAACTCGTCTTGCCAAAACCACTATCAATAATTTCCCACACTCTTTATCTTTGCCTAAACTAAAGTGTAGATTCCATGAACAATGCTACTTTCCTAGAACTGCACGCATGTGGAACTCTCTGCCGTTTTCCTGCTTTCCAGCTGACTACAATTTTATTGTGTTCAAGTCCAACGTAAACAAGTTCTTGATGAACTGTCCCCCTAGGTAACCAATTTACAAAATTTCTACTACTTATTTTTACTACGCTATAATCCTATTGACTAACCCTTATACATGAGTAACCTCCGGACCTTCTCCTTTGTAAAAAAAAATAAAAATACATTTCTGATAAATAGGTATACACTATTGCTATGTGAAAATGTCAGCTGAAATTCTAAGGTGAAGCCACTGATTATCTATTATTGTTAGGATCCCCAGGCTTTCAAGTCACACAAAGTGATCAAAAGTAATTCAGCCGTTATGTGGGGAGCAAACTCATAAGATTGGGTAACCAGGTAGATCTTTACTAGATTGTTTTTTTTTTTTTAAGTTTGCTTGAAAAATTGAAAAATATTTGGAAATAAATGTTGCCGAGACAATGCCCCTGGATAAGGGATAATGTTTTTGCTCATCCTCTGTCTTTGGAAGTGGATTTAACAGGAATATATGATTTCTTTTTTTTTTTTTTTTTTACACAGTGATCACCACTTATCAAGGCCCGGAAGCCACTCAGGGATAAGGGTTATTGCAAGTACATTAAGTTAGTGAGGAGATTTGCTGAAGTGTTTACTTAAGGGGGCGGTTCATTAGGAATTTGTTAACATTGGACTTGAAGACATCCAAGTTGTAGTCCGGAGGGAAGCAGGCAGACGGAACAGAGTTCCACAGGCGTGCAGTTCTAAGAAATAAGCTTTGTTCATGGAATCCGCGTTTTGATTTAGGCACAGATATAGAGTGGGGGAAATTTTTCACAGTGGATTCAGCTAGACGGGTGTTTTTCGTGAAAGATTGGCGAGGGGGGATTTAGAAAGAGATCCAAGAACCGTGGCTTTATCGCTGAACAACCACAACACCAAATCCATAAAGGATAAATGCAGCAGGAGGAACCGTTCACATCGTGATATTCAGAAAAGTTATAGAGAAGTAAACCGATTTCCTAATAATCATGTTATTTCCTGCTAAAAATTAAATTCAACCAATCAACCAGCAGGTTATTGCTAATGTTAAGAAGCTTTCCACAAAGTTTCAGTTTAGAAAATATTTCAAGGTAACGAATTACACCAAACTGAATCATTTAACTTTCACAGTTGAAATGCAGGATAAATTCTATGACTGTATGAAAAGACAGCCTTTTTGTCAGCAAAATCCTTTGTGTTGATTCATGGTGAATAATTGCGAGTACCTATACCTACACATATATATCTTCTATAAACGCACTAGTGAGTACATTAATACATACGAGAAAAATACACGTCCATCGAAAGGCCCATGGCTATGTCACAGTAAATGATAATTTGTTTTATTTACGTATCAGGGAATAATTTTCTAATTAATATATTGTTAAAACTCAAATATCAATCAAGAACGGCAGAAATCAGGATTGACGCTATTTCTGGATTTTTTTAGCAGTGCAAACGTACATTTTGAAGTCTTATGAATATTTTTGCAGTTAATGAATAAAAAATAAGATATTTTCGTGGGGTGTTTACACCTACACACCACATCAAGCAAATAAATAAATAAATATATAAAATACGCTACTAATTAACCACAGTAGAATTTTAAGAGCCCGTTGTTCTATCATTGTTGCTAAGCGACAACATGGAAACAGTGGCTTTAGTGATGATAGATAAATTAAAAAAAAACGCTTTCGATTATCAATTATCGGTAATGATTGAACGTATTCTAAGACAACGCTTACCTAAGATCACTCCAGAATTATGCACTAAAGTTCGATGAATTTTAAAGAAAATCTGTTCAGTCGTTTTAGAGTCTATAAGAAACGAACTACCACACAGAAAAAAGTTGTATATATATATATATATATATGTGTGTGTGTGTGTGTGTGTGTGTCTAAACATGGTTTATCAACTGCCATCATAGCAACAGCCGAATAGTGCAACGGTTAGAAGCAACGCCTGTCATTTGGGAGGTCGGGTTCGATTCTGGCTTGAGGTAGTTGCTTGTCTAGCCGCACTGATGAGCTACGAAACAGTACTGTATGTGGGTTACACTAAATATAAGTCGCACAAAATTAAAATGTCACCAAAGAACTGCTTTCAATTTAGTTATTTCCTAAAATGTTATTCGAAGTAGTTATGGTATTTTATTTATTATCCAGGAAGTTTTACTTTCAATCGCTTTTTTGCAAATCTCTTTTAATGCCAAAAACGTCCATCGCTTTTTTGCAAATCTCTTACAAAGCCAAAAAGGCGATCAAAAGTTATTGAAAAGAAAAGGATTGTTGCTGAACTCACAGATGGTGCCCCTCCAATGATTTAGAAAGAGATCCAAGAACCGTGGCTTTATCGCTGAACAACCACAACACCAAATCCATAAAGGATAAAGGCAGCAGGAGGAACCTTTCGCATCGTGATATTCAGAAAAGTTATAGAGAAGTAAACCGAAACGCTAACAGCACCAGTGTTTCCATTTTCTCAAAAGCTGGGATCGCTCCAAGATACAGGCAGGCCCGAGTTAATGTGTGGAATGAGACGGCGAGAAACATCAAATATCCTTCAAGGCCTCTATCGAGCAAGCAACGGAGGGAAAAAATGAATGCCTTTGGCATAGAATTATATGAAAATGGATTAACAATGTGTCTTATTTATGGATGAGACCCGTACTTCTCTTGACGGCCCGGATGGATAGGCCAAAGTTTGGAACCCTAACCCTTACCCCGACCGCTTACAGAGTTTATCGCCAACCAACAAATAATTGGAGGCATCAGGTTTTGAACAGGAATCACTGGGGAGAATTGGTTGGACCATTCCGAGTTTCAGAGGATGAAAAGCTAACCAGCAATGCGTACACAGCCTTTTGGATAATCATGATCAGTCGTCATGGCTAGATGGCCTTCTATTTACAAATCGCTTTCAGATGATTTTTATGCATGACAATGCACCATCCAATTCTGCTAGGGCGACTGCAGCCTTCCTTTAATATATAGGCTTTGTTGCAAAACCTTCATGTCCTTGCCATTGTGTTTTTCAGACCGTGACCTCATTGAACTTTTCTGGTCATTATTAAAACAGGGGTTTCTGAGGGAGGAGAACAATTTACTTCAAAGCATGCCCTGTGGAGGAGAAAAAATGATGCTGCCAGGGCTATAAATTTTTTCAGACCAAACAATTAACTTCCTCGGTGGACAAACAGTGTTTGAAGTTATTTAAAAAATGGTGGAACTGTCGATAAATTATTCATTTATTGAAGGCTTAGTGTCTAGGATGTGCTTTTGTTTATTATTCATTGACAGAAAAATACAATAAAAAATCATTTTTCAGGATTAGACATTGTATGTTTGCCATAAAACAACATTTAAAGAAACATGCAATACAGCGATGGGTAGTGGAAATTCCCGAGTAAAGACTAAACTGTCATAACATTGTGAATATTGCATGAATTTGAATAATTTTTTTGGGAAAAAAACTAAACTTAAAGCAGTCATTTGATGACACAATTTTAGTTTTTCTCTGACGTATATTTAGTGCAACATTGATATTTTACTAATCTGAAATAAAGCTATTCGCCTAATTTATTCTAACCTCCACATTTTTTTCCTTCTTTCTAACCATTCTCCTCTTCTGATGATGGTGCTATATGTTATCTTTCGCCTCTCTTTCCTTCACTTCCATTTTGTTTGTTTCTATTTTTTTACTCTTTCTTTTTACACGGTGGTCACCACTTATCAAGGCCGGGAAGCAATTCAGGGATAAGGGTTATTCAAGTACAGGACGTTTATGTGGAGATTTAATAAAGTGTCTACTAAAGGGGACGGCTCATCAGGAATTTGTTTACATTAGACTTGAAGACATCCAGGTTGTATTCCGATGGGAAGCAGGCAGACAGAACAGAGTGACACAGGCGTGCAGTTCTAAGAAAGAAGCTTTGTTCATGGAGTCTACGTGTTGCTTTAAGCACAGATATAGAGTGGGGGAAATTTTTGATAGTGGATTCAGCTAGACGGGTGTTTTTCGTGAAAGATTGGCGAGGGGGGACCATACACTGGAGTTCAGACGAGCACCTGCCATGGAAATAACGATTAAACAAAGATAGGTTCGCAACGTCTCTTCTGTGGGAGAGAGGTTGCAGGGAAGAGAAAATGGCATTCCCCACTAAGCCACGAAGCCTATTTTGTACTTTATCAAGGCAGGATAGGCTGTTTTAGCAGCTCCTGCCCAGATATGGTAGCAGTATTCCATCCCTGGACGTATTAGGTTTTTATATAGATAGAGAATTGCGTCAGTAGTGAGATATATTCTGGAGCGGTAAAAGGATCCCACCATCTTTCGAGCGACCTTGGCAACAGACATGATGTACGTGTTCCATTTCAGATCAGGAGTAAAGGTCAAGCCCAAAAGCTTGTCTCTTATTATCGACATTTTTTAAACATAAACATAAATCTACTATATTTATTTTCACTGATCTTTTAATGTTATTTTTCTAAGTGACCGAATGCAGAGACAATTGCAAAGAAATTGTTTCTTGGTAAAAGAAAAGGGTAATTGTTAAATAAATTTCACTCACCCCAAAGCGGCTGGCTGTTTGTACACGGCACCAGCAAAAACACAAGAAGAACTCACGCTGTTAATTTACACTGGCATGAAGATAACTTTCACACAGTTAGACTCTTAGAATGGGTTCAAGGAAAGATACGTCTTGCGCTGGTCGGTGAGTGTAACTTGCCAATAGACACACGTTTCTCTCCTTTTGTTCTATTTGCTTATCTTAAATTTTCTCCGATAATTTATCCATCTATCTATCTATCTATCTCTCTCTCTCTCTCTCTCTCTCTATATATATATATATATATATATATATATACATTTGCATTTGCATAATTATGTTCCTACTGTTGTTGTAGATTTCTATTCTAAAACATAAAAAATATTTCTTTTCATTTACTTTCTTTATTTTATTGTATAACATGTATCTCGTTTAATTACAAACCTAAAACCTCCTTAAGTAAAAATATTTCTCTAAATCAGCTTATCCTAAAGTACTTCGTCGAAATCAAAACCCCGAAAGGTAACCTCCCGAAAAGTTGACGACTCCCCAAATCTCAAAGTTGACGAATCCCAAAAACGTCGATTCCAAAAATTGGCGCATCTCTAAAGGGGCATAAAAAGATAATGTTCCCATATTAATCTCCTGGTTATCTTAGCCCTGTCGGGGGGGGGGCATTAGAATACGCCAATTGCCCCCTGCAGAGGGTAAAAGTCCCTCAATGGGGGTCCTGGATATGACCTTAAACTATATCCAGTGGTAAGGCCCCAGCTTGTGGGCTTTGGGGAGGGTGGAGACACCCTTTAATTACCATTGCTCCCAGGTCCACTTTGACCCGGAGTGGCAGTACTTGTTAGGGTCCCAACTATGAGTTAAATAGAAACCGACATGAAAACAACAAATATATTCTATTAAAAAATGTTTTTCTTCATAATCTTTGGATTCGGCATTAAATAACCCGAAAAGGGTTGATATGCCGTAAAACAAAAACAACCAACCAACCTGGTTATCTATATGAATAAAACAGTAGATAATGTTACAATATCTATTCCTCTTACTTCTTGTTCCACACTTCTGGCACTTTTCGAAAAATTAAATTTAT
>NC_136492.1:9838802-9876302 GCF_053919585.1 Euprymna scolopes | reverse complement strand
GAGTTGGAGGCAAACCGACTGGCAAGCATGTTAGCCTTCTCGGTTGCTGAGCAAAGAACCTCATGATTGTTGGTTAATGGGGGAATTGTTGAAAAAGTGGAAAAAGTGGAAAAGTTGGAAAGGTTCGAAAATAGTAGTAATAAACCTAAAAGTCTATTTATTTAATATTATTAAATATGCTATAGAGAAAAAGAAAATGCTGCCTAAATATACATATTTATTTATATATATATATACATATATATATATATATATAAAACAGAAAAATAGGCACCCACAGAAACAGTCTATTTTAATAAACATAATTTTTTAACAAAATGATCAATACATCGAACAAATTTAAGAGAAATACTTGGTTGATTGATTAATACTAGAACTTTTCTTCAAAATGCTACTTAATATATAATATATGAATGAGTCATCTATGGAATTTCCACATGTCTCGTTAGTGTAACACTAGTGCCTTTAGGTATTTTAACAAAAACGTAATGATATATATATATATATATATATATATATATAATTACTCTTTATATATATATATATATATATATATATATATATATATATATATATATATACAACAAATGTACCCATCGTTGACTATGCTCAAAAACAGCCTACAGAAAATGGACTCTGATTTATGAAAGTATGATACGTTATGAAAAGGAAGGAGTGTAAAGAGATAGCTTCGAATTTGGTGGTATCAAAATCAAAGCAAAATATAATGAAAGTAAAAATAAAATAGATAAAGCTCATAATTTATTATACCATACCTGTTCACACTGAAATACTTATCACAATATTCTGTGGATCTATATTAAAAAAAACCTTGTTAAACTTTGTGACATATTTCCATTCTATGGAGGTCAGGTGCGAACGAACATCCCATAATTTTATCGTAGCGTATTTCTTCAAACTGAAACATAATTATCAAAATATACTTACGCAGACAGATATAAAAAAATCTTTACAAACGTGTGTGCCTATTTCCATTCTATGGAGGCCAGTCGCGAACGCAGACCCCACAATTTTATTATACCATCCCTATTTAACTTAGAACATACTTATCAAATTAGTATTATGTACATCTATATCAAAAACATTTGTAAACGTGTTTTTTTAATTTTTTATTTCCATACTTTTTGACCAGGCGCGAACGAAGACCCCGCAATTTTAATGAACCACCGTTCTGCAGGATCAAACATACCCATTCTTGGTTTCGATACATCTTCTATCATTATATGTAATCAGTTTTTTAAAATAGTCAAGCATATAGGAGCCTATTCGTGACCAGACACACACACACACATCCCGCTTTATGTTTTAGATATATATAATAATATTTTCCAAAAACCAAATGATAAAATTATTGTCCAAGACTATCTCAATAAAAACATTGTTTCCGAAACGTGTGTGCGTGTATGTATGGAAACAGTATATGCCTCTATACAAAACTTGAGTTCCTCCAGCGATAAACGAAACTGAAAGCCTAACTTATGCAGAATTTTTTTTTAATTTTTAAATTTTGTATTCCCATACTTTGTGGACCAGGCGCAAACGCAAACCCCACGATTTTAATGAACCACTGTTCTGCCAGATCAAACATACCCATTCCTGTGTCTCGATACATCTTCTACCATTATATGCAATCAGTTTTTGAAATATTCAACCATATAGGAGCCTATTCGTGACCCGGACACACACACACACACACACACACGATTACATTCAGCTTTATATATTATATATTATATATATATATATATATATATATTCAAGTTAACTTTGCTAACATGTTAGTTTCTTTCCTTTCAGCAATAACGATACGTGTATATCTCTAGTATGTAAAATCAACGTTTCGTTCACCTTTCGAAGAGGATGCATTTTTATAGCAATGCTTTCTCAAATTCTTTATCGAAAGAGAAAGTAATTCCGCGTTTTTAGATAAATTGGATCGTGTTTGCGTACAAATCGATTAAGCAGATTTAAGTGGAACATGTTTTTGAACTTAACTCAGTGCACTTAAAAATATTGATATATCCTTTAACGATTTTATGTTTAGATGCATTCCAATACTAGCAGGAATATCCAACATGGTGTTGTGTCGGGTACTGAACGACGGTATAATCCTGCAATCTCAAATAATTCACTAAGTCAGTTTTTAGACGAGGTAAACTTAGATTACCTACCTTCACCTGTACGTTTAGCAGCATTCATTCGGGATGCATTGAGCCGACATAATGGTGTTAACCGTATTACACCTCAAAGTCATTCATCCCGATCACTCGGTAGCAAAGTCGACGACATGATCCAGCCATTTACAGTTTCAACGACTGACTTCAAAAACGCAAGGACCGGATATGATCAGTATATTTGTTTTACCGTTGGGGGCCCAGTCTTAAGTTGGCCACCTTGGCGCTTTTTCCAACTAGTTGGTACTATGGGCGCCACCAATCGACGAACAAACTTATACCCCGGGCAGCGCAGCACGTGATCGAACCACCGGAGTCTCCTTTTCAGCAGAGTTTTCTCAAAGACAAGAAGGTTATATCTAGCGCGTATGGTTCGGTATCCGGTCGGAGAGGTGCCACATCTCGGTAAGAGCTGCTAAAAACAGCCTATCCTGCCTTGACAGAGTACAAAATAAGCTTCCTGGCTTAGTGGGGGGATGCCCTTTTCTCTTTACTGCAACCTATCTCTGTCTGAGCTCCAATCTCTGATTCCCCTCACCAATCTTTCACGGTAAATACCCAGCTAGCTGAAACTACTGTCAAAAAGTTTCCCCACTCTTTATCTGTGCCAAAATGAAAACGTAGATTCCATGAACAAACCTTCTTTCTTAGAAGTGCACGCCTGTGGAACTCTGTTCAGTTAGCCTGTTTCCCACCTGATTACAACATGGGTGTCTTAAAGTCCAACATAAACAAATTCCTAATGAACCGCCCCCTTAAGTAAGAAACTTTATCCAATCTCCGATACTAACGTACTGTACACGTAATAACCCTTATCCCCGAGTGGTCTCTGGGCCTTGATAAGTCGTGATACATTGTAAAAAGAAGAATGCGCAGTATGATTGAAGAATTAAATTTTATAACAATCCTCTCAGCGCGGTGACCAGGTCTTACATCCATAGAGAAGAATTGTTCAAACCATGGCCTCTTTGATCTGCAGCTTCGCGGTATGCATTATCTCCCTGGCATGACGACAGTCGTTTTTGAAAACGAACGAAGGTTGTTGTACGCAGTTTGATACGGATGATGATTTTGTCTCTCGCTTGATAAGTTGCTTTATAGGTTTAATTATAGATTAAAACCGAGTAAAAAAAAAGTGCAGACGTCCTAAGTAGAGATACGTTTAGAGATACGCCAGTGTGTTAGAAACGGAGGGGCGGATAGATATGTACGTGAGGTGATTATACGTGGTCTCTCCTCTGCACTTTATTAATCGGCAGGGGATGATGACCTAATGGTTGGTAAACGACACAGACTGACAACATGGTTCCAGGGTCGAATGCAACCCATTCCACAAAAAGCATTTCAATTAGGGTGTTAGCAAACTTTACGTGGTCCCTCTTGTAACCCCGTTGTCCTTTTATAATACTTCTGAGTAGAAGACGCCAATGCCAATAATAGAATTTTGGAATTCATACGATATAATCATAATGACCTTTCTATGTACGTCGGGTGTTTTTACGTGGCCTCTTATCCTCACTTCTTTAATAGTGTCTTTATATCTACGTAATGTGTCCATACTTTTATAGTGTTTTTACACCTTTGTGATATGTTTAAACGTTATTTTCTATTCGCACGTCTTTTATAGTCTATTTTTAGGGATCAGTTTAATCCCGTGAGACTTCGGTAACCTTGTTTACACGTAAGTAAGAAAATTAAGTACGAAGAAATTATTTTAGCTTATTTTTTTTAATTGAATTACTTTTTGGTCTCTTCCCTTATGAATGACGTGGGGAACAGAGGTTTTAATCAGTGCGTGGCAAGGAAGCAGCCGAACCACACCTGCCAATAATATAGAAATCTCAGTGAATTTCCTGGAGAGTATCCATTCGGCGTTGTAAAGTATCCATCCGTCGCTGTAAATAGAGTATGATATTTTTTAACGTTATATAGCCGTTAATATATTTTAAAAGATAGGATGTAATTTATATTCATTTTCAGAGTAAATCTTACTCTCTCCACAACGCTATAATATATTTTTTTGCATCTTCAACGAATGTCTTGTTCTTAAATAAAAGAAAGTCATCTTATTTACACATAGGTTTTCAAATATTCTATTGATATATATTTTTCAATTTATTCGCCCAGAAGAACACTTACAATAAGGACGAAATATTGATGGACATGAAAATGTGTTTGTTTCCTTTACATATCTTCGTCACTGTTCTCTCTCTCTCTCTCTCTCTCTCTCTCTCTCTCTCTCTCTCTCTCTCTGCACACATATATATATATATATATATATATATATAAGAGTAGGTAGTAATTTGCTTGAAGCATTGTTGGTAAAGAAATATATATATATATATATATATATATATATATATATATATATATATATATATATATTTTAAAGCCTTAAACAATACGGAGGAAGACCGGAAAAGATGAAGTAAAAAAGAAAAACAAACAGATGTAGACGAGAATTGTTGAGTAGAGGAGTGCCTAACCTTTATTTGATTATCATTCTTCACTTCAATGTATAATTATTGATAACTTAGTTGCTGGTATGTCCGGTGTATGTAAAGTCCGTGGGTAGTGTGGAACTTTGATTAATTTCGAGAGAAACGTACCTCTCTTTTTCAAAATAGAAGACAAAAGGTGGATTCAAGAAAAAAATATTACTGTTAAGATACATATATATATATATATATATATATATATATATATATATATATATAATAAAAAATTACAATTAAATTTACCAAAATGATCCAAGATGGATAAAATAAAGTATATTATAAATATTAAAGGATTAATGTTCATCAAGTAACCTCAACCAGATGTAAAAGCTCGATAAAACCAAATAGGAGACAGAGATTATAATACGAGCGAATAGTTAATAAAACATGTAAAAAAAACAATTTGAAAAAGAGTTAAAAACATATTTACCCTGAAAAGTAAACACTTAATAAGTGGATAGTCCTTAATCCGCGGACTTTCGAAGAAATACTTTCCTACTTATCAGAGAGTAGGAATAAGCAAAATGCGGGATCGGATTTTGCATACAAAAGTATCTAATGAAACTGCAATAAGTCAAAGATCTTTCTTGCTAACAAAAAGTGAAGCAGAGGGAATATGGCGAAGGAAAAGGTGATTTCACGTGAATGGATAGTCTGAAAGGTAAAGTATCCAAATGACGGTAAAATCCAAAAAAAATAAATCCAAGAAAGTTAATTAAATTTCCATTCACACAAATAAAATTCAAGGAAATCGCGTAATTGGAAGATGCTCCAAAATAATCAAAAAGGCCGAAATCCGTGGAATAATTCACAAATATGTACAGGGAAAAGGGGAAAAATTCCAATAATATTGATAAAAGAAAAAAAGATATGCGTTTAACACGTCTGCCGAGAAAAATTTTAATACTTTTATTAATATTATTGGAATTTCTTACCCTTTTCCTTGTACATATTTGCATATATACATATTGTATATGCAAATAAATGTCAAAAGTCTGTATTCAAATTTTGAGATGATGACCCAGTTACGGTTTTATCCTTAATGTTCCTGGCACGTACTATTCTTGACAACACTTGTTTCTTGTGTGTATATATATATATATATATATATATATATATATATATATATATATATATATATATATATATATATATACATGTATATACATATATATTTGTATATATGACTCCCTATTGCCAGTATTAAAATCGGTGTAAGGATAATATATCTTCGTGAACATTTTCTGTCAGTATATGAAATAATATTAATTATATTATTATTATTAATATTATTATTATTATTGCTTTTATTTTATTACTATTCATTTAATGTGTATACATACGTATATATATATGCATGTATCTATATATACATATATTTATATATACGTATATATATGTATGTGTGAGTGTGTTTCTGTGTCTATAGGTTTTTCATTCTTATATTTCTCATTGGTAGGTTTATGTGCATTTTCACTGCTAAATGACTTTCGTCGGCATTCGAATCGTAGGAAAATCTTGTTTACTTTTCGATTTTTGAGTGATTAATCGGAAAAATAGATAACTTTACACGAATAGGGAGGATTTTTTTTCATGTTTGAGTGATCCGTGTGTGATTTTCATTTTAATATACTTTCATAGAAATGTTTCTCTTATGTCAAAAAAGAAAGGATTTTCTTTATGTCACAAGTCTCACGCTCATACATGAATTCCATAGCTAATATCACATATGACCCAACTGGTCATGGATAGACTAGTATATTTTAAAATGCTCTTTCGTATGAATAATTGAATTCATTCCAAAAGTATCGCTAATAAAAACAAATAAACAACATCTGTGTGGGTGAGTATCTCTCTCTCTATATATATATATATATATATTTATATATATATATATATATATTATATATAAATAAATAAATAAATATATATATATGAGATTTATTCGCCATTTTAGGAATATATATAAAGATATTTTCTTCGGAAAAAAAAGCAAAATATTCGTTCGTAAGTTGTCACGTTCTCATATATTTGAAACGTTCTCACATGTACGTCTAATCAAATCTCGTATTTGTCGAAAAAAAAACAGGTGCTCATATACAAAATGATTTACAAGAACGTATTGATTTCTGTGGATCCGTTAAATATAGATATATTTTTTTCTTAATTTAGTATACATGAAAATTAATCCCGGTAAACACAGATAAATATACAAAAGACAAAAATATTGTTCAAATATATATTTTTACTAGATATGTAAAAAATAAGTCGTGCGATGTTCTGCGGAAAAGCTAAAATTATCTTGGTATATACGCAATGTATCTGAAAACTCTTCCCCCACACACACTAACACTCTCTTCCCTTTACACGTGCGCAAATCCGAGAGAAGACTGCATTACGATATTTTTGAAAAAAAGAGCACTTCGCTCATTGTCTAAGCGACACTCAGCGACATTTTTCTTGCATACATACTCACATCTATCTATATATATATATATATATATATATATATATATATATATATATATATATATATATACATACATAAAAACAGATACACAAATACACATGCGTATATATTTCCCAACACAGTACATATGAAAATAGACACGTATATTATTATAAAAGTTTATACATGTCAATGTTTGTCAACGGTATACGTAATATATGACATCACAAAAGATGATGTCATATATTACCACACCATATTTTCTGGGGGGTTGGGGGGTAAATAAAGAAGATATACAGCTAGTGTATATATATATATAGATATATATATATATTCAGTAATGTGATTGATAATTTAAAATTCAAATTAGAATTAAATTAAAAATCCGTTTCACAAGAAGGAACAACAACAAAGTCAATAATTTGTACGATCGTTTCGGAAAGCAATGTTTTTACTGTGGTAGAAATAAGTCACGGACAATAATTTTTACATATAGTATTTAAAAAAAAAAAGTTTCCTCATCAGCAAAAGTATTGGGAAGGGTTTTAATATAGGTAAAAGACACCATAAATAAACCTAGCATTAAAAGTATAGGCAGATGTATCTGGGAAAAAATTAAAATAAAAGGCATGTATTCACTTGATAAGCAAATTAAGATGGGTTAAAGATAGAAATATGATAGTATAAAATTATAAATCTGAATTTGGTTTAAATAATTAATAATTTATAATAATATATTTCTAATAAAATTCATAGACACACACATATACATATATATACATATATATATATATACACACATATACATATATATACATATATATATACACACATATATATACATACACACACATATACACAGATACATATATATATATATAAATATATATAATTATTTACCTTTTAATTCTCCGCCTTTTTAAATCAGCAATGAAGGTCAAAGTATTCATATAAATGTTTATAGTAGTTTTTCAACTTATGAAATGATAAATGTTTAAAAAGAACGCTAATAGAATATTTTATATCGGTTAGCATACGTTTGATTAAAATGCTAAATTTAAAACTGAAGAAAGAAAGGGGAAGATAATATAATTTCTTTAATTAAAAGGTGCAAGGGAGATAATTAGTATAATTAGTATTTAATTTATTATTAAGGAATAATAAATCAAGCAAACAAAATATTATAATCTGTTTTGAAATTACTGAATTTAATATTTGACAATTTATTTATTTATTGAAATCCAAAATATCATAGGTTAAGGCTAAGAATATATTTTAATAATATATAATAATGGTCGATATATAAGATCAATTAATATTAACAATAATATTGATGATCAAAATTTTTATTAATAAGCATATCAGGTTATAGTTAAATTTCAATAATAATGCATATATATATATATATATATATATATATATATATACATATATATGTGTGTCTTGGTATTTAATTTTTAAGTTTTATTAAAAATATATTATCATAATATTATATTTAAACCAAATTCATATTTATAATTTTATTCTATTTTATTTCTATCTTTAGCCCATATTAATTTACTTATCAATTAAATACATACCTTTTAATTTTTTCAGATATATCGGCCTTACTTTAAATGCTAGGTTTATTCATGGTATCTTTTAGATATACTAGAAACCTTTTCCAATACTTTTGATGATGAGGAAACTTTGTTTTGTTTTTTTTAAATACTATATGTAAAAATTTTTGAAAAGCTACAATAAACATCCATATGAATACTTTGACCTTCATTGCTGATTTAAAAAGGCGGAGAATTAAAAGGTAAACAATTATATATGTATATATATATATATATATATATATATATGTATCTGTGTATATGCGTGGGTATGTATATATATATATATGTATATATAGATATATGTATATGTGTGTGTCCATGAATTTTATTAGAAATATATTATTATTATATTATTATATTTAAACCAAATTCAGATTTAAAATTTTATTCTATTTTATTTCTATCTTTAACCCATACTAATTTGCTTATCAAGTGAATACATGCCTTTTATTTTAATTTTTTTCCAGATACATTTGCCTTACTTTTAATGCTAGGTTTATTTATCGTGTCTTTTACATATATTAAAAACCCTTCCCAATACTTTTGCTGATGAGGAAACTTTGTTTATTTAAAAATACTATATGTAAAAATTATTGTCCGTGGCTTAATGTCTACCACAATAAAAATATTGTTTTCCGAAACGATCGTACAAATTATTGACTTTGTTGTTGTTCCTTCTCGTGAAACGGATTTTTAATTTAATTCTAATTTGAATTTTAAATTATCAATCACATTACTGAATATTACATTAGCTCTAGGATATTTAACTATCGAGCTAATGGTATATCTAAATTACAACGAGCAATTTTTTTCCCCGTATTTTAATATTATTAGTAGTTTTACTATTACATTAAAATACACTCTGCTCTTAAGACTATTGTTCTAATATCCTTTAAATATATATATATATATATATACAAATAAATGACAAAAATTTATATTACAATTTTTTAGATGACGACCAAGTAATTGGTTTATTCTTAAAGTTCGTTGACAAGTACACTTCTTGACAGCATCTGTTTCATGTATATATATATATATATATATATATATATATATATATACATATTTACATATGTATATACATATATATATACATATACATATATGTATATATGTATATGTGTACATATATATATAAATATAAACATATACACAAATATATATATATACATATATATACATAATTATACACTTACAAATATACATATATATACATATATATATGTATGTATAGATACATATCTACATACATATGTCTTATATATATATATATATATATATATATATATATATATATATACACACACACGAGGCTCCTCCCAAAAGTAATTAATCTTATACTTTAGAGCACCTGTTCCATATTAATAATCATATGTATATATATATGTATGTATATATATATATATATTTATATATATATATATATATATATATATATTAGCAAAAGTATCGTATTTGACTGGGTTCAATAACAGCCTACAGAAAATGGATTCTGATTTATGAAACTATGATACGTTATGAAAAGGAAGGGTTATAAACATATAGGTTGGAATTTGTGTTATTAAAACCTAAGCAAAATATGATGATAGTAAAAATATAATAGATAAACCCCATAATTTATTATACTGTTGTGGTGGCACACATTCATTTGCATATGTGGATAGTAATTACACATAAATAGGAAGACTCAGTTAGTCTGAGTGTGTTCACCAGAAGCTACCGAAGGCCGCCGGGAGCAGATACGTTTCTCCAGCAAAGACTCTCTTATTTGACCCAATTATGTAAATATCCTGTAAATATACCTTTTCCTAATACACTTCTTATTTGATCTACATTTTTTTGTTGAGTCGTCATTTGTATTGCTGTCAACGTTACTTGTTTCAACCTGCAAACTTTACAGTGACGACGAGGATGAACGTCAAATATAAGAGTTTGACGAAGAAATGGAAAGAACTCACTAAAAACAAAAATACAACGCAAGGGTTTACCTTTCTAAGGAATACAAGTTTTGACGAACGAAAGAGTCGTAAAAACGGATTTTACGCTAAAGAGAAGTTTGACTCAAGCTGAAAAAGTCAATAATTCAGCGAACATTGGAAAACTGTAAAATAATTTCCTCGCGAATTACAACACTAAAAGAAAGAAACGGTTGTTTCCCAAATTCCAAGAACAAAGACTACATTCAGGTTAATAAAAAAAGTAACCTCGATTAAAAGTATTTTATTTACTAAAATACTAGTCGGAAAAAAGCGACGATTTACGCCGTTTCCCGTGGAATCCATCTTTAAAAAAATAACAAACCGTAAAAGTGATTTTTTGTAAAACGACAAACAGACTCGTATTACTAAATTACGAAGAACAGATTCGTATTACTAAATTACAAGGAAGTAACATACGAAGAAAAAAATCACCAGTATTTTTCCTAAATTGCTGTAAATACCAACTAAAGACTTTTTGGTAAACCAAATTTTTCTCTTCGGTATTTAAAAAAAAACACAGTTAAACCAAAAATCAAATATTTTTTTTAAAACTAAAGTTGTCACTGGATAACGGATATAAGACAGTAAAACGTCACGCAAAAAAAAAAAATTAAATGTAGTCTATACATTTTATTTTTTTCAATTGTGACTCGAGTTGAAAAACTATTTTTTTCTATGGAAAGAGTTGTACTTAAGTTCGGCTGTTATCTATTAGGAAATGCCTAAAACGGAAAGATAAATCGTATTTTTTTGTTTCAGCAAAAGCCGCAGTTCTTATGTTGTGGTTGGTTGAGCTTGACTCGCTAGTGAAGTGAGAAAATATTATTCGAGCAGCGATGTTACTATTGAAAACAGGAACGAGGAGTATTTTTTTGTAATACAAGCCATTTTATATGGTATGGATATTGTGTTGCATGTGAAATTGTACAATTTTTCTTCGTAACTGCATTACTGCTACTGAAGGATACAAAAAAATGGAAGCTTTATCTAGAATGTTAATGCAATTTTTGCAGACGTAACAAAAGGTGCAATCCGAGCTAGATGCACGTAGAGAGAAGAAATTATTGAAATAGCAAATGGATGAAGAAGAAAGGCAGAAGAAATTACAATTTGAACAAGAAGAAAGGCAGAAGAAATTACAACTTGAACAAGAAGAAAGGCAGGAGAAATTACAATTTGAATATGAAGAAAGGCAAAATAAACGTTTTGCTAAAACACTGGAACTATTAAAGACTAATCGAGAAAATGTCGACAGTACTTATTTCTCGCATACAACTATATTTAATAGCATGGACACATTTAATACTGTGCCGGAGGAAGAAAAGACTTTTGAAGCATACTATACAAGGTACGAGGATGTCTTTCAACTGGACTGCAAAAGTTGACCAAATAGCCAGAAAGTGAGCCTTTTACTCAGGAAGTTGGGTGTAAGAGAACACAGCAAGTGCGTAGATTATATACTACCTAAAAAACTACGGAATTAGATTTCATGGAAGCTGTAAAATTACTAAAAGATTTATTTAATCCGAATATATTTCTTTTTCATAAGAGATGGTTGTGTATGAATCTAAGGAAAATGTACAACCAAGATTATTTGACATACACATCAGTTGTCAATAAAAACTGGTATAATTTTAAGCTAGCGGAACTAACAGTAGAAGATTTCAAATGCCTAATCTTCGCACAAGGGTTAGTCTCCACGAAAAATGCAAAAATACGCAGACGAGTGTTGTCTAAGCTGGAATCTGAGCAAGATTTAACACTTTAGAAATTAGCAGAGGATTGTGAAAGGCCATCACACTAAAAAAGGATTCAACAAAGATAGAAGAATCCGGAGTGGCATATGTAAGAAAGGTTAGAAAACCATACACACCAACCAAGAACTATACAAATACAAGCAGTCAAAACGGAACGAGATATTCCAAATATAATAATTATAATTATAGTAAAGAATATAACAAGTCTCTTCCTAGATATAACTGTAAGAGATGCGCAGAAAGACATTGCGAATCGGATTGCCCTTATAAGAAGAAAAAATGCTACATTTGCAAGAAAGTCGGACACAAAAGCGATTGTTGCCGATATAAAGATTTCTCCAGAAAGAGAGTACAGCAAACAAAATCAAATGAAAAATTAGACAAAAATCAGCGAAAATACATAAAAGCGGAAATATTTTAAACGCCAATAAAATTACAACTGGATTCAGGATCCGATATTTCTATAATAAACTTGAATACATGGAAAAAGTTGGGTAAACCAACCATGATGAAAACAAGTAAATCAGCTCGGACGGTAACTGGTGGTGAGATAAAATTTGAAGGAGAAGTTATCCTTCCGATAAAATTGGAAGGGATTACGAAGAAATTAAAAATGTTCGTATTGAAAAATAGCGAAAACCTGTTTAGAATAGATTTAATTGAGACATTTGGACTCTGGGATAAGCCAATTAATACATTCTGTAAAAGAATAGAGTGTACTACTCCAACAACAGAAAATATAAAAGAGGACTTAAAAAATTATTCCCTGATGTATTTATGACTAAATTAGGTCGTTGCAATAAATTTAAGGCCTCGTTTGAACTTAAAGAAAACACCGGCCCATTTTTTAGAAAAAAGCGAAACGTTTCGTTCGCTGGTTGGAAAAGATTACTAAAGAATTAGACAGATTAGAACAGACAGGAATACTATCAAAAATAGAACATAGCGACTGGGAAGCCCCCACCGTATATGTAAAGAAAAAGAATGATGAAATCAGAGTGTGCGCAGACTTTTCGACAGGTCTAAACTCCATATTACAAGATTACCATTACCCCTTACTAATGGCAGAGGAAATATTCACAAAGTTGAATGGTGGTAATATCTTCTCCAAAATAGACTTGAGCGACGCGTATTTACAAATACCGGTCGAGGAGAATTGCTAAAAAATACTATGCATCAACATGCATAAGGGATTGTACAAATACAACCGGTTACCCTTTGGCATCAAAGAAGCGCCTGCCATTTTTCAACAAGCGGTGGACACCATGCTAAGTGGTATTGAGTGCGCATGTGCATACCTGGACGACATTGTTATCAGGAGAAAATCCATAGAAGAACACAAGGAGCATTTAAAACAAGTATTCACTCGAATACAAGAATTCGGATTTAAAGTAAAAGAAAATAAATGCGACTTTTATGTGAGCGAAATTAAGTATCTTGGACATATAATAAATAAACATGGGCGACGTCCAGACCCAGAAGGAGCTGCGGCAATAAAAAACATGCAAGCACCTCATAACGTAACAACCTTGCAGAGTTTCTTAGGACTCGCAAATTATTAGCAATCTTTTATTGAATGGATGCATAATTTGCGAGCTCCCTTAAATGAGCTGCTAAAAAAGGACACACCTTGGAACTGGACGCAAGAATGTCAAACTGCTTTTGACAAAAAATCTGAATTATTTCTAACTCACTATGACACAAAATTAAATATAATCGTCGCTAGTGACGCTAGTTCCTACGGCATAGGAGCATGCATTCAACATATCATGCCTAATGGATCTAGAAAGCCGATAGCTTACGCTTCAAGAACGCTGCTTCCAGCAGAGAAGGCGTGTTCACAGATTAAAAGAAGCGTTGAGTATAATCTTTGCAGTGACTAAACTCCACCGATATTTATATGGTAGGAAATTCATACTTGAAACCGACCATAAACCATTAGGCACAATCTACGGATCAAAAAAAGGATTGCCTGTATACACCGCAAATAGATTGCTGCGCTGGGGTACGATCCTACTTAATTACAATTTCCAGCTACAACATCTAGCATCGAAAAAGATTTGCCATGCGGATGGACTCAAGACTGACACCACAGAAACATAATTTGGAAGAATCAGTGATTGCAGTAATTCGAACAAACGTCGAAGTGAAAAATATGGTAGCAAGCATCATTAAAGAACTACCGGTAACATTGTCGGACATAAAAAGAGAAGCCGATAAATATGCATATATAAATGATATAAAAGAAAAAATTATAAATGACAAAAAGGTGCAGGACATTTTTTCCATATGTAACGATGTGTTATTATATAGCGAGAGAGTAGTAATACCTAAAACGTTGCAGAAGAGGATTTTGAGAGACTTCCACACAGGATATCCGGGGATAAATCGGATGAAGTCTCTAATGAGAAGCTACGTATACTGGCGTAACATGGACGTCGATATAGCTACAACAATAAATAGATGTGAAGGATGCCAGTTAGCGGCAAAATCCCCACCTATAGTACACAAACCTTGGCCGAAAACCGACCACCCATGGTTGAGAATCACCATGGACTTCGCTAGTCCAGTAGGAGAAACTTACTACTTAATTGTAGTAGATAATTATGCAAAATGGTCTGAGGTAATGCGTTGCAGGAATCCAACAACGAACAGCCTAATAGGATTCCTACACGAGTTATTTGCACGATTTGGTGTACCAGACACTGACAATTGAACGCAATTCACATCCACAGACTTTAAAGAATTTTGTGACACGTTCCAAGTAAAGCATATCACTACTCCGCCGTGTCATCCATGATCGAACTGCCTCGCGGAGAGGTTCGTGGACACGTTAAAACGAGCGTGAAAAAATCCATTGGGATACCAACGGAAAAAGCTTTACAACAATTTTTGCAAATATATAGGATAACAACGCACCCTAATAATCCGTCAAACATATCACCAGCTGATTTAGGTGAAATCAGCGTTTGATAAACTATTGCACAGACAGGCAATTGTCCGAAACACTACACACATGATAAGAAAGAAATATAACTCGGGAGATCGAGTATATTTCAAGTGCTACAGGAATAACACTTCTTACTGGGAATGTTGAGTAGTAGATAAACGCATTGGTGATTTTACATACATGATTAAAGGTCCACAAAATATACATAAAAGGCACCTGAACAAAATAAAAAAAAATCGCCAAATTCAAAATGGTGATTATACAACAGCAGTCGAAGAAGAGGAAACCATGGACATCATATACGAATACTATAATTTGTAACCGCCTCAATATACACCTGAACCCCGAAGATCAGGTAGAAAAAGGAAGTTTAATGAACCATTAATGTTAAATCCCAAGGGAAAAAGATATTGAAATCTGTGCGACTTCATATCTTGGGAGGAGGGTGTTGTGGTGGCACACATTCATTTGCATATGTGGATAGTAATTACACATAAATAGGAAGACTCAGTTATTCTGATTGTGTGTTCACCAGAAGCCACCGAAGGCCGCCGAGAGCAGATATGTTTCTCCAGCAAAGACTCTCTTATTTGACACAATTATGTAAATATCCTGTAAATATACCTTTTCCTAATACACTTCTTATTTGATCTACCTTTGTTTGTTGAGTCGTCATTTGTATTGCTTTCTACGTTACTTGTTTAAACCTACAAACTTAACATATACCATACCTGTTTACATTGAAACACTTATCACAATATTCTGTGGGTCTATATTACAAAACCTTGTTAAACTTTGTGACGTATTTTTATTCTATGTAGGTCAGGCGCGAACGACCACCCCATAATTTTATTATACCATATTTCTTCAAACTGAAACATAATTATCAAAGTATACTTACGCAGATAGATATGAACAGTCTTTATTAAAACGTGTGCTTATTTTCATTCTATGGAGACCAGGCGCGAACGCAGACCCCACAATTTTTTTATGGCAGCCCTATTTAAGTTAAAAGATACTTATCAAAGAATTCTTATGTACATCTATATCAAAACCACTTGTAAATGTTTTTTTTTATAATTTAAATTTTTTTTATTTCCATACTTTGTGGACCAGGCGCGATCGCAGACCCCACAATTTTAATGAACCACCATTCTAGCAGATCAAACATGTCTCGATACATCTATCATTTTACATAATTAGTTTGTTTTTTTTAATACTCAGCCATATAGGAGCCTATTCGCGACCACACACACACACACACACACACACACACATACACATTCAGTTTTTATATATATTTATATATATATATATATATATGAATGTGAATATATAGGAGGGTCTTTCGAAAAGTAATGACTCCTATTTTTTTAGCCTTAATGGTTCAGATGGGGAGCGGTACAAATTATATCGTTATAATGAGTGAGATTATGCTTTCACGAATTGGAAAGTCCATTTTTTCTGGCGGATAATGATGGCATAAAACTCTAAAATTCATCAACGTAAGAAGTAGATTCGCTAACCAAACATTGGCACGATTGCATTGAGAATAACGGTTGCAATGTGGAAATGTTAATTTTTGACCACAAGTATGTCGGTAGTTTTAAAAGTACAAGCTTTGGTATCGTTATTTTTTAGCTTTTAATTAAAAAAGTAAATTTTACGTTTCAAAAAACGGACGTGTATGTATTCGTAGTCACGAGGGCAGCAGGGGAGACAACTGAAAAAGGGAAACTGAATATATATATACAAATGTAGGCAAATTTGCGAATGTTTTATTGGTTGGTAAACCATAGAATAGTATTATAATCTTCAAAAAGCCTACATATTCTCATGCACTTTCGTCCCATAAGATCTAATCTAGCACGAACTCCCGGCAAAGCCCAGTTGCAAAGTAGTTTAAATATGATATTTTAGTTCTTGCAGATTTCATATATATTATTATAGAATTAATGTTCTTTAAAGTTCTGTGTGTTATATAGTTGTTATTTACAAAAAGTAACAAAAATATATCCATATGACTAGGGTGCATTACCATTAATCGACACTGAGATAAAACCTCATGAATATATATATATATATATATACACTCACACACACATATATATATATATATTGAGTTCCTCAGCCATAATCGAAACCGACACCAAAACTTATGAAGAATTCTTGATAAAATTATTTATAAAAAGACAGATTAGTGGAGTGCCATCAGTTATAATCGAAACCGAAACCAAAACTTATCAAGAATTCTTGATAAAATGATTTATTAAAAAGAAAAAATAGATGACGTAAGTTTCATCAGCTATCACCGAAAATTCTTGGTAAAATTAATTATGACAAGAAATGGAAGTACATAATAATTAAACGACCCGGATATACGCGTTACACAGAAAAGAACACACACACTATCGTATTTATATAGGGATAAGAATTTTCTTCATGACCTAATTTCACTGAGGTTCAAGCATGTGGATGCTTGATTATTAAAAATATCAGAAAATAATATTTCTAACGTCTGCGATTAACATATTAATTGTTGAAAAAATAATAATAATATACTCAAGTAACTTCTTATGTTGCTATGTTCTATTATTCATAATGATATTTTTATTAGTGGATAAGTTAATCCTATATATCGAAATATACGACGTATTTCTCCACTAACGTATAAAACACTATATTTTATTGTCAAAAATGTATAGTTATATACCATATATACACTAAAAGTACATCTCTAGACGGTCTTTAAGCTAAGTGAGTAATAAAGGTCAACCCATCTTTCAAACTTCAAATATATCCCATTTTGATGAAATTTATATGATACTAGCCTGGGTGCCCCGCGTTGCCCGTCGTTGCCCGGGTGTAAAAAACAAAGTTGAAGTTGGCAGGGAGGCTCGAAGTCGTGACTCGAAGGGGGAAAAGAAAGTTGAGATGTGTGTAAGGGTGTTAGTTTAGCTAAAAGTGGTAGAAGGCAGGTAGAATGGAACCTGTACGGCGAAAGAGAAAAACAACGTAATAAAGAAACGTGACGTGTTCTCTGTAGCGCCCATCGGCAAACCGGAAGTGATGTCGGTTTTAATTAAGGCAATACAATTAAAACCACGAAGTGATTTTCGAAAATATCGGAGAAAAAAAAAAGCGACCCTACCCTGTAGAGTTGTGCCCAATTGAGGGTAAAGGAATTAATATTTTGGCCAAAGTATCAGGCAGACATGCAAACATACAGACAGACAGACATTCATACATTTGAACATACAGGTGAGATTTATATTATAGATGAATAAAGAAAATAGTCAGACAACAGAAGTCGTCTCGAATTTGTAATGCAAATTTGATATTTATTAAATAACGGCAAAACATAGGAAGAAGAAAAAAAACAAATGGGATGCTTTTTGCACATGGAATCTATTTGACAAAAATAATACTTTTGGACTATGTTTTAATATATATATATATATATATATATATATATATATATATATATATACATATATATATATGAAGTTTAATACACACACACACACATATATATATACTTTTACAGAAATACACATTATAAGATAATCTGCGCATATATATGTATATATATATATATATATGAAGTTTAATATCCACACACACACACACACACACACACACACACACATATATATATATATATATATATATATATATATATATATATATATATATATATATATATATATATACATGAAGTTTAATACATTTCTTCACATTCGGAAATAACTCATAAAAAGACGAATTTCGTTGCACATCGTTATTTATATATAGTGCAAAAATTTGTTGAAAATTCAAAGACTCACGTTTTCTTTTTTTTTACATAGGCATCACCACATTATCAAGGCCCAGAGGCCACTCAAGGATAAGGGTTAAAGAGTGTACAGTAGAAATTGGACAATACAGTAATCGTTAGTAATGAAAATTTGGTAAATTTGATAACTTATATGGAACGGCTCATCAAGAACTTATTTACTTTAGACTTGAACACAACACTATTGTAGTCAGCAGGAAAGCAGGAAAACGGAAGACAATTCCACAGGCGTGCAGTTCTAAGAAAGAAGCTTTGTTTATGGAATCTACGTTTAGGTTTAGGCACAGATAAAGAGTGGGGAAAATTATTGATAGTGTTTACAGCTAGACGAGTGTTTCTTGTGAAAGTTTGGCGAGGGGGGATCATAGATTGAAGCTCAGTTGAACACTTTCCATGAAAATAACGATACATCAGAGACAAACTCGCAACATCTCTTCTGTGAGATAGAGGTTGCAAGGAGGATAAAAGGACATCTCCTACAAGGCTACGAAGTCTATTTTGAACTCTATCAAGGCAGGACAAGTCCTTTCTAGCAGCTCCTGCCCAGATGTGGCAACAGTATTCCATCCTTGGACGTACCTGGCTCTTATATTGATAGCGAATAGCATCAGCAGTGAGATATATACCTTCGTTTATTTCCTGGATGTTTCCATTAAAGCTGTTTCATTGACGAGTTGGCAATTTTACGATTTACGTTTCCATATAAATATTCTGTCCCCACCTACTTATCAGATGTTTATCCATTAGATTTTTACAACAAAAGGTATATTTTTAACATGCTGGACATTGTATTAAGGTAAAAGGATTTCCAAAGCCATGCTTCCTCACTTCCTCCATCTTTTTGTGTTATGCATATATATATATATATATATATATATATATATATGTATATATATATATATATATCATCACGACGCCAGCATTGTGAATGATAGGGTGTCATTTATTTACATTTGTTCCATTCCAACCAAATGGAAGTGTGGTGTGCGTCTTTTAACTTACAAACATTCAACAGGCCCCATGGTACATCAGAATCCATTAGCTTTTTGCAACAAAAGGTATATTTTTAACATGTTGGACATTGTATTTGGGTAAAAGGATTTCCAAAGCCATGCTTCCTCACTTCCTCCATCTTTTTGTTTTATGCATATATATATATATATATATATATATATATATATATATATATATATATATATAATCACGACGCCAGCATTGTGAATGATAGGGTGTCATTTATTTACATTTGTTCCATTTCAACCAAATGGAAGTGTGGTGTGCGTCTTTTAACTTACAAACATTCAACAGGCCCCATGGTACATCGGAATCAATTAGATTTTTACAACAAAAGGTATATTTTTAACATGTTGGACATTGTATTTGGGTAAAAGGGTTTCCAAAGCCATGCTTCCTCACTTCCTCCATCTTTTTGTGTTATGCATATATATATATATATATATATATATATATATATATATATATATATATATATAATCACGACGCCAGCATTTTGAATGATAGGGTGTCATTTATTTACATTTGTTCCATTTCAACCAAATGGAAGTGTGGTGTACGTCTTTTAACTTACAAACATTCAACAGGCCGCATGTTACATCCGAATCCATCTAGGCAGCTATAAATCAAGAACCACAATTTCTTTCGAGCTATAATTTGTCCAATAACACATCGTGCTATCAATCATTGCACATGCAAACGTATAGCGAGGTCAGCAATCTGGAAATCGGCCAGAGTAATATATTCTGATACGCGATTTGTAAATATATTTATCTCGAACTGAGTGTTTCGCTTCTCGTCAATGCGACAAGTATGCGTCCATCTTAAACTAGAGTTCGAGCTTATAATGAGCAATCGATTTATATGTACATTGACCGCCATCTTTTAAACGCTCCATTATTTTTTTTCTTTTATAGAAAGAGCGAGTACACGAGCTTAATTAATAATACGTTGTTCTGTTCACTGAACAGTTGATTTAATAATACTTAACATGTGTTTATATAACCATTGACCGCCATGTTTGCTTATTCAAACGAGAGTTGCATTACGCTAAATAAGCAGCAGGATATAACATTTTTTAAGTAGTCCTCCATTAAAGAAAGTGTGAATCATATTAAAACCGGTCACATATTGTTTTACTATACCACAGCTCTTCAATGAGATTATGTACCCAATGTTATTGTCTAATATTATATGTAAATATGATTGATACTGAGTGTTCTTGTTTGAATGGAAAAAAAACTGGATGCAACCTAAGTGTCATAGGTTACCTCAAACCGAACGCTAATGAAACTCCATTACTTTTTCTGTCATCTTTTTCAGGTTTATAAAAATGGCCGGCGTGCGCGATGTTGTTATTTTGAGACGAGTTATCTGTATTTCTCCCTTACACGCATGTATGTAAATCGTCCCTCAAATATATTGTTTTTTTTCTGATTCATGAACTCTTTTTTAATGCAATTCATATAAATTAACATCGATATCCGAATCGTTTCGCCAGCATGAACTTAGAAGCATGATTTTAAAAAAGGAACAATACGATTCAAAGTTAACACTGTTATAATGCCTAACATCGCAAGTGTATTTCAAACTGACATAATGGTTCCATAACACATAAAAACAGGACAGGTACTATCTTTATACGCACTATTTGAAAGGCGAAAGAGTTTCTTTTATCAAATATTTTATAAAAAAAATCCCATCCTTAATTTTTATATCTAAATCCAGGAATGTAGCCTGTTGTCCTCCATGTTCACAATCCAATTCTAACTCCTTTAGATATATAAGATGTTTATTTTTTTCGAATTAATATAAGGTCATCTATAAATCTCCTGCACCCATGAAAATTATATATATATATATATATATATATATATATATATATATATATATATATATATATATATATATATAATGCATGTACAAATGAGTTAGAGTGGGTATGGTAACGATTTAATAAATTCGACAGAGCGAGTGTCTTCATAAAATAATCGAGACTGATTCCAAAATCTTAAAATGATTTTGAGAGTCAGCCTGGTCTAAGATTCTAAAACAGTCCATTTTATAGGCTTTAGAACAAGCTCGAATTTTGTTTAGGTGCTGGTTTATGGCAGATTCCAAGTTAGAATAAAGGCGAACGCGAAGTGGCCCAGTCTGATTTCTGCGGGATATGATCATTAATGTGAGTCTACAAATTTAAGAAGGTCTGACCCACGTAGCCAGTAGCGCAGTGGTAAATTTAATTAATATATAATAGAAAAAAATAGATAGAAAATGAGGGCTGCTTGCCTTTTCTAGATGTTTTCACGTAGCCTAGTAACAGTTCTTTTCTTATTACAGTTTACCGGTCTTTATATGTATTGGCGCTTATTTGTGCCTACCTCAAGAAACCCGGGCTTATTCAAATACTAGTGGATAGAACTTATAAAAGTACCATTGTCTGTGTAAAACATCTACCAAGTAATTTTCTGATATTTTATCTACAGATTTGTAAACTTGATATATAGGGTATAAGGACGCCCAGATCACTTATATATTTGTTTTTGTTCCGTGAAAACATACGCTAAGAGTTAAAAATTGAGAAGAAAAGAAAAACAGTTGGTTTTTGGCAGAATCAGTTGAATAAAGCTGTTACTTTTTCACGTTCACAAAATTGAACTTTTTAAGTCGCTTAAATTCTAAAATTTTAGATCCATGTATCTCATTGTAACTCAGAAAATAACGACCCTGGAGCGGTGACCGTTTTGTTTGGATTAAAGCGTAGTCCACCGAAATTATATGTGTTTTTTTTAAATAACTTTTTAAATCATTACTATATATTTTATAATAGACAATAGAAAATTTGCTCTAGACTAATAAATACATAATTTGCATGACTTTAAATATAATAATTATGCTTAGTGTACGACCAGGCAACGCCAGGAAGCCTGCCAGTAAGAAATAATTAAAAAAATATACAGTGTACAAACTGTGTAGTGTTAGCGACTTTTTCAGTTATATATGTATATTATTATATCGTATGCACATGGACATCAACACATATCTCCAGTATTAATCGTTTTGCTATAAAATACTCTTTACTCGCATTTAAGGCCGGCGTTGACCAGGTGTTTGGAGGTGTATGTTGAGCGAAAAAAAAAAGCGGTCATTTTTTTAAAACTTTGACCCCTATTATGACCTCTTAACATTTGTTGTTTTGGGCTCAAATATAGTTATTAAGTTAGATCCATGTCCAAGGAACCTATATCCAAAATATCAAGTGTTTAGACCCAGAATTGTCGGAGGATTTTAGTAGAGTTCTCAAAGGCCAAATCTTGGAACTTTGATTCCTTAACAGCCAAATTTTTGGCCGAAAACCGATCACAAAGATTTTCCCAAATCTCAGTACCCTGTATATCAAATTTCGAGAAATGGAAATTTAAAATATTAAATAATCTGTCAATTAGAATTGAAAAGAACTGACCGCCTACAGCTTTGATTTAAGAATGCCTGTAAACAAGATAACAAATCGTTGTTTTTTTTATTGATCTTGTAACCTTGGAAAACCCTCCCGCCAACGTCCTTAATAGCAGCCATTAATCAGCAATCGACCGTCGAGATTTGAAAGCATCTTGGCTTGCAAAACAGAGACCATGGGAACAAGGAGAGAACAGAAACAGCATGTAGGCACCAACACCACAGCAACATCACATGGGCTAGGCGCCTATAGCGGATTTAAGTGTATGTCTACATGCCAATCAGAGATTTGCATATGCAGTAATAACAAAGTTGCATTTTGTACTTGTGTTCGGTGATCTCGATGCTAGTATAAAAATTCGATTCGCTATCGAATTTCTACTCTTATATAAAATAGACTTTGTGTGTGTGTGTGTGTGTGGGTGTGTGTGTGTGTGTGTGTCTGTAACTGCGTTTGTTAGGTAGTTCCCTATGAACTGGAAAACACATTGTTAATTTATGTGCCTGGTAGGGTTCTTAGGTGTAGTATCGGAATGTCGTTCATAACTACCGATAATCGATAATCGAAATTATCCGATAACATAAGGGACAGGCGATTTGACTAAAGGTAACACCTTACACTGCTTTTCCTCACTAGTGCATTTTAGAAGTGTTATTATCACTCAAGGCAAAAGGCCCGACCTATGAATCAACATTTTGGTTCATTTGATATGGCAGGGCGTGTTCGAAATGAGTGTTTCCTTTTAAAGCATAATCGCACTATGATAATAAACTTTTAAGTCTAAACTTTAATTTAAACCCATATCGCCGTATAAACAGCATATAACAGCAACAGTATGTTTTTTTTATATATAACAGGGACACGTTCGAGCACAATTGAAATATGATATTATCTTTTGCATTATAAATAATTATATATGTAAAATAAATTTATAAATTCAACAGCAGGTTCTCTGCAGTACAAGGTAGACTACATATAGTGTGGACTAAGTCACTTAAAGACGCATGTGCACCGTAACGGGTTGCCAACTTTAGCATGAAATAAATCAATTTGATTAAAAATGGGTGAGTCGTGTATCATCGTTCAATTTCGGGCAACGTCAAGTAACCACGTTAGTATATAATAATATAGTTGTGTCTCTCTATGTGTGTATGTTTCCACGTGTATGTCTTGTGGCGTTTTTATGCAGTGGACTGATATCTTGTAATTACTTACAGTTTGTTGCAACGCAAATGAGTCCAACAAGCAGCAATATACCGCGACTTCAAATGTTAAAAGATTATTTCTACTCTATCAATTTCCTCTTTAAAGCGGTTCGGATTTTAAATCCCATTTTAGTTCCTTTTTTTGCCTAAGTATACTAGCATGCATAAATAGAAACACAATGTGAACAGACACATTGCTGTTCAAGTCCTTACTTTATATGCCCCCCATAGGTATGGCCCCCTTTTTCACAGTAGTTCATTTTATGTGAATAGCATTGGATGAATTCAAGTATGAAAGTAATCAAAAATACTCTATCTTTATCACATACTATTTGGCCAAGATGGATAAAAGAGAAAACAAAAACAGTCCCTCACTCTCCCTATCGGCAAAACCTTGCTCCTTGTGACTTTTATTAATTTCCTTTCCATAATGAAAACTTTAGAAGATCTCCTTATCAGATAATTGAGGTGATTGAGGACTACCATGGAGTTTTCCAGAAGTTGTCGGAACGGTACAAGTGCATTGCGGCCGGAGGAGATTACTTCGAAGGAGACTAACATTTCATGTGTGTACTATCAATAAAAGTGCCCACACACAAAAAAGTTCAAAATATTATTTGATGCACCTCGTAATTCTGATAGAAATTTCATAACGAGTTATACAGGGCCCTACAAGATTTTGAAAATTGATTAGTTATTGAAAAAATACATTTTACAACTTTATTATACATAAATGGAATCTACATTCATTGCCATTGTTTTAATAAAGAAGCAAATGGCTACCATCAGTGGCATGCTATTCTTGGATTCGGATATAGAGGTTTTCCATGACATCTTGCCGCATGTTTACGGGAATTGCCTCAATCTGTTTCGCAGTGTGTTCTTTGAGAGCCGGAACTGTTCAAGGTGGGTGACTTTAGAACACTTTCGTTTTAAGATAACCTCATAAAAATAGTCACAGACACTTTAATCGAGTGAACAAGGGGGCCAAAGTATATTTCCATTGAAGGAAATGACACGACCTGGAAATAAAGCATCGATGGAAATTCTTGCCGGCTTACTTATAGCTCCATCTTGTTTGAAAAGTGTTTACTCATCCACTGCAAAACGGGTAAGTTGCGGCGTGAAAAAGGTATTTATTATCTCAACATAGCGCTGAGCATTTATAGTGACCGCATTACCAGCCTCGTTATCACTAAAAAATGAACCGATAATTCCTATTGCAGACATAGCGCACCATACCGTTTCTTTCCGAGCATATAAGGGGCTTCCCATGAAGCAAATGATGGTTTCTTCCGCCCAATACTTGAAGCTTTCTTTGCTTTCATAGCCGCTCAAATGAAAATACGCTTTGTCACTTATCCAAAAGTTGTTCAATTTAGGCTGTCTGAAGGTAAGGCTTACCATCCCTTCCACAATGCTACATCGCCATTGCTTCTTCATTTAAAATGTTAGGGAATACAGATTCCATTTATGTATAATAAAGTTGTTAAAATTTATATTTTCAATAAAAAAATTAATTAAAAAATATTTCCGATTCATTGGCGGATCCTGTATTTAAAGTTTTAGGACTCTTATATGAGACAAGTGCGTACATACAAAGCCTTAGAGAGAGATGAACACCTCTGTCTTTGGTATGGTAAAGCACATTTTAGGCCCCACCTGATATCCTGGAGTTATTGTACAAATGATGGAATTCCTCACCTCTGCTGAAGACTATATGTCTTAACAACAGCAAAGAATATATATATTTTTAAAATAGCCAGTTTACTTTGTACGGCAATTTTCTAATGTAACAGAACCAATGCTGCTGGATTAGCAACGGTAGCCATATGCAAATCACCGAGCTGTCTACGTTATGTGACAGAGAGATAACAAAGTCACATGTGTTCAGAGAAGAAGGTACTCTAAATGTGTTTGAGACACAAGAGAGCGGAAATAGCCGTGTTCCTCACGTGGCCAACGACTGACAAAGAAAAACATATCCTAAACATAGCTGTAAAAATACAGAGTATCACGTGTCCCACACGGCAGAGTCTTTTTAAGCACATTGAAACAGAACAAAATTTTGGACAGAAGACAAGGCGTTATTCTAGAAGTTCCTGTAAGTAAATATGTTGTTGCAATTGTAAAAAGTGAGTCGAATTATTTTTTTGTCTTTGTTTCTTTACAACTGTCCGCATACAATGTGTGGGTCCCTAGTATTGACATTTAGCTGCTACGTTACCCTAGTGATGACTGTACAAATAACGCACATGCCTCCATGTCTTGGACCAGCATGAAAGTAGTAAGAATTAGAAAACTGTCGCAATCCGCGCAATCTGATCTAAACAGAAATTGCGAAACATTAATACGAAGCTTATTCCCATAGAACTTTCTTAGAAGCCGACTCTGAGATTCAGAAACATCGAAATTGTCTTTACAAAAAGATTGCTTTAATATGCTACGCAAATTACTTAACCTACTTTCTAAAGAAACACAAAACATCACACACATGCACACATGCATATACATATAGAATATTGAACACTAAACACACACACACACACACAAACGAGGAAATCCAGCTTTTCAAAAATTGTGTCTATAATAGCGTTAATTTACCGACTATACAAAATCCGTTACAATGGGAAAACTGTTATAGCTACGACCGCAGGAAGTAACTTTTCAGTCGTTGAAAACACATATAGGTGACACATATGAATGACTAATTTCGACCTCATTCATAGAGAAACAGGGCATAATAAACATGTCGAGCATTGCTGTTGGATTTTCCTGACCAAGCCCGGCTTTCAAACATTAACGAGACGTATTGATGTCGAAAGGTTAATCGATGTACAGAATGAATTTATCATATAGCGGTCATTGTTATTTTTGTTGTGACTAATTTCTTCCTATTCTTTCAAAGTCAACAGGTGTTTATTCAGTAAATTTTTCTTAGTAGAGTTAAGTTTAATATAAAAAACTGCAAAAATATAAGAAACTTGATTGGCAAACGTATTATGCATCTAAAGGTCTGACATAATGGGCTGCTAATGAAAAATAAATCGTACGGTATAACTGGGTGTATACTAAATATAATCATGTTCCTTCTTAGACAATAGAAGCATACAGGTTGTATTTGACATACGTAAATCCAAGCAGCATAACATAAATGAGGGAGTGCATCAAGGGTCGATCCTTTGACCATTATTATTCCTGATATTCGTAAACGACCTCCCTGATAATATTGTGTCCGAGATGGATATATTTGCTTATAATACAACGTTTTGTTATATGCATGAGGGAAGAACAGATGTACATACATCTAAGACAAAGACAGAATTGTAAGAAAATGATCTCCAGACTATAGTGGAATGGTGCCGCAAATGGATGGTAACATTTAATCCTAGTAAAACTAAGCTGCTCTCATCTAACAATTAAAAGACGCCTCTCCAAACCGATATATCTATGACAAATAGCACTCTACCTGAGAATTCAGACTCCTCGGCCTGACATTTGCGGGCAATATGGAACAAATACATAGAGGACATTTCAAAGGCTGCTGCAAAGTAGGTGGGGTTTCTCTATTTAGCTAGAAGACTACTAACGCCTTAGAGTATCCTGTACCTTTCCAAGGCAACCATTCCATCAATCATGGAGTATTGTTTTCACATCTGGGCTGGTGCATCTACCACTACTCTCTCCCTTTTAGATAATTTCCAAAAACTATTTGTAAATCTAATCGGTCCCACCTTATCAACTAAGCTGTAGCCCCTGTCTCACTACTGCAATGTTTCTCTTGTACCCCCTCGACGTAATATCCCCGACAAACCCGTTTAGCAATAAGATCTTACCTCTTCACTGTTGTTGTCCCTAAATGCTAGAAAGCTTTTTATTTTTATAATTTCTTCCCTTAACAGATAGACTTTGGAATTCCTTCCTGCTGCCTGTTTCCCTAGTTGTACTGATATGCCTATTAAATACCAGTGGCGATATACTTTGTAAGGCGTGAACATGAGTAAAAAAAGGTTAGACACAAGGTTTGATATAGTGTGAAAATACAACTCTCAAGGGTAAACACATTTGGCCTAATTGTTGTATAATCGCTAAGATGAACTTGTCCATTAGGCATATAACCAGCAAGTCTAGACCGCTCAATGAGAACTCTCCCGGATTTCGTACAGAGACGACTTCCCACGGAATTACTAACCTTTTCTGTACCACTAAGCCTTGCTTGATATAAATGTCCTTATTCTCACCAAGTCGTCGTGTTCCTACTTTCGCCTTTTCCGGCTTCACTACAATGGCGACAAGGATGTTAAAAAAAGATTTAACTCACGCGTAAAACTTTCAACTTTCAAACATACGAAATGGTCAATTGCAAACTTTCTAAGTCACAACGTAAAACCACAAAAGTTTAACAACGGAAAATTGCAGTATTTAAAAAAAAAAAAAGACTACAACATTTAAATTTATCTATTCAAAGAAATTGTGAGTAGAATTCCTTTTTTCGTGCTTTGCTAAAAAAAGAAAAAAAATATAATCTTGTTTTAATTTGCCGTAGAACGTTTTGACCCAATTGGTTATGCAAATTCACATGAACTTTATGTTGTAAGATATTTTTTCTTCTGTTACTGAAATCTTGAGAAATGAATTCTTGTTTTATGATAAGTGGTTATTGTTGACCGACTAGTTGATTCTTTGAACTGTACCGAGAAGAAGAAATGAAAAAAGAGACAGTTGTGATTAAAAAAAAGGCAAATATTATTTTTACGTGCTGGGAAGCCATTTTTTTGTTTTTAATGATTTGGGAAAATTTTTCCGCCCATTTATTTTTGAAACGGCACGCACGCACACTGAAAAAAACTGATGCCTTCTTTTTTTCTTTCACCTCTCAATTTTTTTTAAAAAAAAAAGCACTTTTAAAATAAAGACTCATTTGTTGTTAGATAATTTTTTGCTCGCCAGCGGAGTGAGAAAATATACTGCTCGTGCAACAATATCTATTGCTAAAAACAGGAACTGGGAACAATTGTCTGTAAAACGGTAACTTTGCTGAACACAAGTCGACTTGTATATTGAATATTGTATGTGTTATATTGTATATTTTATATTGTATGTTTTATGTTGTATATTTTATGGTGTATATTGTATATAGTATATTGTACTATATTTCTCTCTACGGTAAACCAAAAATCTGTCTCCATTTCCAAAATATTGGCATATCTGAGACGAAAGGAACACGTGCCAACGGGTAAATAAGTGTATATATAATAAATCTATATTTTTTCTTTTCTGCTACAGCTACTGAATAGTAGTCGATAAATTATAAAAGTTTTCACTTTCTGTGACTTCCGTTTTAGTTACAAGTTCCCTTAAAAGAATAGAATTTTCTTTTATTTTTCTTCGAGAAAATAAAATTAAAAGAGACACAATGGAAGCTGTGAAAGAGAAGATAACACGTCTAATTGAATTTCAAAAAGAGCTGACGATAGATTTCAGCAGGCAGAAAAAGAGTGATCCAAATGTACAAGTGAGCTGACGACAGACACTTTGCATTACAAACAGAACAGAAATAGTGAACCAAAGCATTACTCCGGGTTTTGATGAATAGGGATCAAGAGAGCGACCCAGCGTTTACCCAGAGTGCGATACTAAGTACAATAAATAATTTACCCTACTGTCTTGAAGAAAATCGAACGTTTAAAACCTATTTCAGACGGTATGAAGATCTGTACAATATCGACTGTGAACATTGGGAGACCAAAAAAGTCCGTTTGCTACAGAAAACGACAAATTCGTCGACTATATCTTGCCACAAAAGCCTAGCGATCTGACATTTACAGAAACCGTTAAACGACTAACTGAACTATTCAGCTCGAAGACGTCGTTGTTCCACAGACGGTGGAAATGCTTGAACGTTACGAAAAGAGACGATGTGGACTAATTGACGTTCGCCTCGATTGTCAAACTCTGTGATGATTTCACATTGTCAGAATTGAGTGCTGATGATTTCAAGGGCCTCATATTCGTCCAGGGCTTAACTGATCCGTCGAAGAGTGTTATCGAAAAAAGAAAGTGAACCAGGCTTAACTTTCTTTTTTTTTATAACATTTTCACCCCAAACAAGGCACATTGCCACTTTAATGTAGGGGGCTACTATCAGGGGAAACATCTACTGGGGTACTATGTAGGGATTAGGGCAGCGACATGTTGGTTCACGTTGCACTTGAACTTATGCATGTCAGTACAGTTGGGGAAGCAGTGACCTGGAATGGAATTCCAAAGTCTAGCAGTTCTGGGGAAGAAACTACTGGAGTAGAAAGATCTTTTACATCTAGGGATCTCTACAGTGTGGGGGTGGGATTTTGTAGCTTGTCGTGTTTGTCGAGGGTGTTCACGTCGTGGGGGCACAAGTGCTTGCAGTTCTTCAGAGCATTCACCATTATAATACTTGTAGAACAGGCAGAGGGATGCAACGTTTCGACGATGGGACAGAGGCTGAGGTTTTGATGCCAGTTTAGGGCCTATCAGATTTGCGACTCTCTTTTGAACCATGTCAAGGAGCGAGAGACTAGTAGCCGATGCACCGGCACAAATATGACAGCAATACTCCATACATGGGCGAATAGTGGCCTTATAGAGGTACAGTATACTTTCGGGTGTTAGAAGTTTTCTAGCACGGTAGAGAGAGCCCACCTTCCTCGCAGCGGCCCTGGCAATGCCCTCGATGTAATTGTTCCAGCTCATGTTTCCTGTGAACGTTAGGCCAAGGAGCTTGAAAGACGTACTCTCATCTAAAGAGTTGTTGGCCATTGCTATAGGTGGTAGAGAAGGTTTCTTGTAATTATTGAATGAAACCAGTTTTGTCTTACCATCCATTTTTGTCCCCATTCCACTACTGATTTGAGGTCATCCTCTAGTGTTTCTGCCATTACTTTAGATATATGTTCATTTGTTTTCCTGTCGTGCCTGCTATAGAGTGTGGTGTCATCAGCAAATATACCCATCTCAGAGGCAATTTTGTCGGGGAGGTCATTTATGAATATCAGGAACAGCAGAGGACCAAGGATAGATCCCTGGGGCACTCCCGCATTTATATTATATTGTTTAGACGTACGACCGTCGAGGACAACCTGGAGTTTTCTCTTATCTTAGAAGGATTTAATTATGTTAAGTATTCTACCCGTGATACCGTAAGATCTAATCTTCCTGAGGAGACCCTCATGCCATACCCTGTCAAAAGCCTTAGATATATCTAGAGCTACCGCTCTGCCCTCTCCCGCTTTGTCCAGTGAATGGTATATGCGTTCAGAGATTACAGTGAGGATGTCTGCCGTGGAACGGGCTTGTCTAAATCCATATTGATGGTCGGTCAGAAGTTTAGCATCTGTAAGGTGCTGGACTAGAGCATGGTTAATTAAGGTCTCAAATATTTTGGCAAAAAGTGGGAGGAGGCTAATAGGGCGATAATTTAATGGGTCAGTTCTTTCGCCAGAATTCTTGAATACTGGTACCACAGAAGCAGTTTTCCAACAGCTCGGAAAGCAAGATTCATTAAGGCATTTGTTGTAGAGTTTGGAGAGAACTGGAGCTACTTCGGCTGAGCACTTTTTTAATAGCACAGCTGGGATGAGGTCGGGTCCACATGCTTTGGAAGTGTCAAGGTTTTTTATGATAGCATGCACCTGAGCAGGGGTGATTTCCAGATCGTCTAGCGTGGCGTCTGTCCGCATAGGAAAGTCAGGTAGGGGGTGGTTTAGAGGGTCCAGTGTAGAGTTGGAGGCAAACCGACTGGCAAGCATGTTAGCCTTCTCGGTTGCTGAGCAAAGAACCTCGTCATTGTTGGTTAGTGGGGGAATTGTTGATTGCCCATTATTTACTACACTATTGTAGATTTTCCAGAAGTCACGACTTCCTAATCTTTGTGCTTCGATGCGTTTTTTAGTGGTTTCCGTAAATTCCCTCTTAGCTGTCGCTATTTATTTCTTAACGTTACTTCTAGCTTCTATGTACTTTTGTCTGTTTGAACTGGACTTATGTCGGTTAAACCTGCGGAATGCATGCTGCCTTTGAGCAATGGCAGTTGCGCAAGTCGAAGTAAACCATTGGGGAGAGTGGGGCTTGCTATAGAATTTCCGCATGGGAACATGCGCTTCGATTGCAGTTTTGAACCATTCAGTGGTCTCAGTTGCACACTGTTCAGCAGGAAGAGAAAAAATATTTCCCCATGGGGCGTCTCTGATAAGATCTCTGATAGCTTCCCAGTCAGCCTTTTTATAATATCTCGTTGTTTTGAGCACTGGCTCTTCAGTTTTGGGTCTGGAGTTTAGGGCGATTTCAACCATTATTTCCGCATGATCAGCGTTCCCAAGTGGGCTGTCGGCTTTCGTTACACAATCATCAGGAACTGTAGTCAAAAACAGATCTAATAGTGATGCGTGTTGCTCTTCCTGATCAGGGAAGCGGGTTGGGAAAGTAACAATTTGCGATAGGGAGTGAGATACAGAGAAGCTATGAGTTGCGCTGCCTGCTGCATCTGTATAAGTAGAGAATCCAAGCCAGTTTTTGTGATGGGCATTAAAGTCACCAAATACATGTACTTGGGCGCTAGTGTCGAAGGAGAGTGAGAGTGAGAGTGCTGTGTCTATGCTGTCAGATACTTTGTTTATTATGGTGCAGTCTTGGGTCGAGGGAGAGCGGTAGAGAAAGTAAAAGTAGCTAATGTTGTGTTGCATGATTAGTCTAAAGCACATAAAGCCTTGATCATCCGTTTCTAAGTTTGTTTCTCTAGTCAAGGGAAGGGTATTACGAATGTAAACTCCAAGTCCGTTCATATGTCTGTCAGAGTCCTTACGGCAGAGTGGGAGATATCCAGGCATGTTAAAGTAGTTAGAGGGGATGGAGGAGTGTAGGTTAGTCTCACTTAGTGCAAAGATATCCGGGGTATTTGTTAGGAGAAATGCTTCAACATCGGCTAAATTAGTTCTAAGCCCACGGATATTTGTGAATGCAAGCCTCAAGGGAGGAGGCAAGTTGGATTTGTTTGTCCCTAAGCCTGGTTTAAGCTTATTTTTAGATTGTACTGTCATCATGTTTTTTAACGAGTTTCAGTTGGGTTAGGGGAAGCCGAACAGGAGGTTATGCAGAATATCACACATGCATCACAAGTAGACCATCAGCTGACCCTCCATCAACTAGGACTGTGGCCTCAGGAAAGCCCACCGGGGATGAGTGCAGGGTCCCTTTCCATGCGCGCCATGGCACTGCAAACATCCCGATATTATTCAACTGTTGATGGAGCAGCCGCTCTAAGCGCTATCAAAGAATTAGGGATCCTGTACTACCAGTCGGAAACAGCAGCCAGTAACTGTCAATCCGGTACCCTCAACCCATCAGAGGAAGGTTAACCCAATCTAATTGCTCAGGCATATGTGGTACTCAAGCATTCTCAAGTGCGCAGCTTTAGGGGTGGGGTGTGTCGGGAGTGGGGGAAACAGCGTTCATTGCCCTAGACAAGAAACAAGATCTACCAATGGGTGTTTCTGTCGAATCACTGTGATAGTATCTCTGCGCCTGACTAATAGGCAAAGAAGGAGTATGGAAGCCGGGCGATAGGCAGGACCTATCTACTCCTTAAGCAATTTAGGTATTGCAAACCGGTAATTTTTTTGAGTCACCAGCTCTAGGAAGGTTGTCATCCAAGACTGAAGAGGCCTCCCTCCTCTTTCGTTTAGTTTCAAAGTTTTCCTTCTCCTAGACGGATGATCTGGAAAGATCCACTGGGTCCGTCACCACTGAGAGGGTTTGCTCCGCGCCTGGGTTCTAATCCAGGTATTTCTGCGACCCCCCGTGGTTAGTTAATGTTATTGGGTTAGTTTGTAGAGGTTATATCTGCTAAATAGTAACACTCCTCAAAGTGGATTAGGGATATTGTTATTTCATTGTTAGTGGATAAAGGGGTTGAGTAGAGCTCATGCAGTGTAAGCAACTATGATTATAAGGAGGCTTGTTAGGAGATAATGTGGTTTGAGGCTTTCACTTTTGTTTATATATTTATTATTATTTTTTTCCTTTTGTATTTTTATTTTTATTTATTTATTTATTTTTTTTTTATTCATGTGAGCTTGGGTCTAGTATAATATTAAAGTGTGAGTAGGTGTTAAGAATTGAACTACAAGTTGTGCCAAAACTATATTTTAGATGATAGCAGGGCATGAGATGTGAGTGCAATATAGTACGGGTAAAACAGTAAGTTTTGAGTCATGTGTAATTTGGTAAATAGATATATGGGCTGGTTTTAGTAGGTGCGGATAAGGTTGGAGGTACAAGGTGAGTTTCTATTATTGAGAGATGTTTTCAGCTTTCAAGTAAAAGTTATGGACATTTAGCATAGCAAGGAGCATTGGTTCAGTTTCGTATTAGCGTTGCAAAGCTATCTAAGAGGAAACAGTTGTGTAATGCAGTGCGGTGTGCTTTGCTTCCGAGTACATACTTTGGCTGTTTAATACCAACTGGAATAGGAATGAACTCCAATGCATGTCTAGAGGGTAGAATTGTATAGATGTTTAGTGATGACTAAGCAGTTAGCATGTGAGAGTCAGGGGCTGGAAGTTAAAGATTCCAGTACAAAACGGAGTGAAATGTAGGAGTTAAGTGGCGGTTTGGTGGGAAGGAGCAGATTGTTATCCTTCAAGGGATAGGGGTTATTAATTTACAAGAAACAGATCTACATTAGGATTTAGAGTGGCAGGTAATTTTTTTTTTTTTTGCGCATGCAGGCTAGACAGAGGTAATCGTCTTGGAGGTAAAACGTATATTGGGATTCCGTAGCTAGCAGTTAGGTGTTTGTTCCAGTTACAAGAACTAGTTCATGGTGGATCGGAATTCCGTATTTCGTATTTATAGGAAGACATTAAAGTAACGCACGGAGCATAGCATCCACTCAGGAAGAATAGCTCTAGTATCACAGCTAAGATACTGCATATTTAGGTAACGAATAGTGAAAGTTAAATTAGGTGGCACTTTTTTTTTTTTTTGCACCTTACGATGGCTGTTACTATTAAGTATTGTACTTAAATAAAGTTCTTCTGTACAAAAGTTGCCGGAAGATTGCCAAATAATCATTTGTATCAAATAGACCTCAAAGAACATCGAAGAAGCTGCTATTACACATATTCAGAACATACAGGGAAGAACTAATGGGTACTCTCCAAAAAACAAAACGGAAACTGGGCGCTATCTTCCACTTAGGCACGAAAGACAAGGTAACCAGAAGCCTTCAACCCCTTGGTTTCGCTGCGGAAACTTGCATTGGTCCAAGGATTGCCACTTTTGCACCGAAGAATGTTTTAATTGCAAAGAACTAGGACACAAAAGCTCACACGTCAAACGGCAGAGGAAAAGTAAAATTCGGTTTCAACAGACGTGAATGAATAAGAAAGACAAAAATAACAGTCGCAAATACGTCTTAGTTAGAATTATACATAAGGAAGTTAAATTGCAATTAGGCCCTGGGTAGAATTTATCGATAATAAATTTACAGACTTGGGGAAATTTAAATAGGCCGACAATGCATAAACCTCGCAAGTCAGCAAAAACTGTAACTGGAGAAAAATAAATTTGGAAGAACTAACTACACAGGTCACTTTTAAGGATACAACGAAAAAACTGTAATTATTTGAGCTCAAGATTACAGAAAATTTATTTGGGACCAACTGGTTTCAGGAATTTTATCCGTGGGATGTACCGATCAAGACTTTGTGCCAAAAAGTAGAATCGTTTTCTACAAAAAAACAAGAACTTAAAGCTGATCTAAAAAAAACGTTTTCCTGAAATTTTTACAGCGTGCCTTGGTAAATGTAGGAAAGTAACAGCCAAATTTGATCTGAAACTTGATGCAAAACCCGTTTTAGGAAAAAAAAGGAACGTACCATTCACTTCTCTAGAGAAAATACATGAGCATCTTGACAGACTAATCAAGACCGGTATCTTATCAAAAGTAGAATTCAGCCAATCGGTAGATCCTGCCGTGTACGTCAAAAAGAAATCGAAAGCAATCCGCGTTTGCGCTGATTTTTTTTACTGGGCTAAACGCCGTCTTGAAAGGCTACCATTACCCACAGCCTAGTCCCGAGGAGATTTTTGCGAAACTGTACGGTGGTAAGATTTTCTCTAAGGTCGATCTCAGATAGGCGTATCTTCAGATTCCGGTTGAGGAAAATAACTCAAAGCTACTTTCTATACCCACACGGGTTTATACAAATTTGAAAGACTAGTATTTGAGGTCAAGTTCGCTCCGGCGATATTTCAAGAAAGACGGACTCAATTTCACAATTGCATACTTGGTCGATATAATTATCATCAGCAAATCCAAAGACACCATGGAGAGCACATACAAAAAGTATTTTCACGCATACAGGATTTCGGTTTCAAAGTCAAGGTAGGAAAGTGCGAATTTTTCATAGAAGAAATTAAATACCTAGGATACATAATTGGCAAAGAAGGAGACCAGATCCTGACAGGACAGCTGCAACAAAAACATTCAAACTCCAGGGAACGTCACCGAACTACAA
>NC_136492.1:9828802-9833802 GCF_053919585.1 Euprymna scolopes | reverse complement strand
GGTAACTCTGATGACGTCGGCAGGAGTAGGTTGGATGGCCAAGGAGGAGGATGAATATCTAGAATGTTGAGATTTACACCAGCAGAACCTGTGGAAATTCCACAGGGAACTCATCCATATGTACGTAATTTGTTGATGTTGGCATTCTGTAGATGGTCAGTGTAAATGGAGACGCTCTGATATTATTGTAGCTTTTTAAAAAAAAAAACTGTAAAAGTATTTACATCGGCTAGCACGAACTCCCGCCAAAACCCTTATCCCTGAGTGGCTTCCGGGCCTTGATAAGTGGTGATCACTGTGTAAAAAAAAATGTAAGTCGTAAAATACGCTTAAATATGATATTTTAATTTTTGCAGATTTAATATATATCATTATGGAGTTAATGTTCTATCGATTTATATGTTTTATAAAGTTGCTATTTTAAAAATTAGAAAATATATATCTATATGACTTGGGTGCATTAGCTGGAATCGAAACCAAAATAAAAACGTATATATATATATATATATATATATATATATATATATATATATATATTTATGAAAACAGAATTACAGTTAAGTTTACCAAAATAATCCAAGATGACAAAACTAAGGTATATTATAAATATTGAAGAGTTAATATTTATAAAGTAATCTCAACCAGATGTAAAAGCTCGATAAAAAAAAATAGGAAACAGAGCTTATAATAAGAACTAGTAGTTAATAAAACATGTTAAAAAAAACACTTTGAAAAATAGGTAAAAACATATTTAATTTTAAAAAGGAAGCACAAAATAAGTGGATAGCCCTTAATCCGCGGAGTTTCGAAGAAATACTTTCCTTCTCATCAGAGGGTAGGATTTAGCAAAATTCGGGATAGGATTTTGCTTGCAAAAGTATTTACTGAAACTACAAGTAATTCTATAGATCTTACTTGGTAACAAATAGTGAAACAGGGGGAAAAGAGTGAAGAAAAAGAGGATTTCACGTGAAAAGATGAAGGGTTAAATATCCAATCATCGTAAAATACAAAAATCAAATCCAAAAAAGTTGGTTAAGTTTTCAGTTCCACAAGTAAAACCCAAGGGAATCGCGTAATTGGAAAATCGTCCAAAGTAATCAAAAAGACAGAAATCTGTGGAATAATTAAAAAATAGGAGAAGCTTAAACTAATTCCCCTTTTCCTTGCCCCGTTAGTGAATTATTCCACGGATTTCTGCCTTTTGGATTACAACCCGACCGCCCAAATGACAGTCAAAGCTTCTCGCCATTACAGTATACAGCTGATGCTGTGTGGGTAATGAATTAACGATGTTTTGACATCGTCCAAATGCCTACGCTCAATTTGTTTACACAAAGAGCGTCGCTTAATTTGCTTATATCAGTTTGTATATCACTTCTCAATATGTTCAACACAATACATACATATATATATACACACACACACACGCATACACACACGCACACACACACACACACACACACACACACATATATATATATATAATGGCTGGTGGAAAATGCCCTATTTTTTATGCGGGGATGCCCTTTCCTCTTGCAACCTGTTTCCCACAGAAAAGACGTTACGAGCCTGTCTCTGATTTATCGTTATATCCATGGCAAGTGCTCATCTGAGCTTCAATCTATTGCCCCCCCCCACGGAACTTTTACGTAAAACACTCGCCTGGCTGAAACTAAAATCAATAATTTCCACAACTCCTTGTCTGTTCCTAGACCTAAATGTAGATACCACTAACAAAGCTTCTTTCTTAGCACTGCACGCCAGTGGAACTCTCTTCCGATTGCCTATTTTCCAGCTGACTACAATCTGACTTCAAGTTCAATGTAAAAATGTTCCCACTACTCATGTTTACTAATACCCATAAACTCGTACCCTTGTGTTGCCTCTGGGTACATAAATACATCCATATATATATATATATATATATATATATATATATATATATATATATATATATATATATATATAAGAATAGGTAGTAGTTTGCTTGAAGCATTGTTGGTAAAGAAATATATGGAAGTTTTAAAAGCCAAAAACAATGCGAAGACCAGAAATCATGAAAGTAAAGAAAAGAATGTGAAGAAATACCGTTTGTTTGTTTTTCTTTTCTTTACGTTCATGATTCCGGTCTTTCTTCGCATTGTTTTTGGCTTTTAAATCTTCGATATATATATATATATATATATATATATATATATATATACATATATATACATATATATATATATATATATATATATATATATATATATATACTAACTAGGAGAATTGATTTTCGCAAGATTGAATAAGTATTAATAAATGTTCCACAACACACATTTATTGTCATTGCAATGTAGAGAGGCTATATATTTTTTTACAAACCTACTGGTGATTATATCAAATTATAATGATTTAAATCAAACATTAAAATTCATTTGCAGTAAGAAAAATTCTCTAATCCCCTTGTAAGATAAGGCTTTATTACGTGTATACCTTGTCCATATCGGTATGTTCCTTCAGTAATTGGATTTTCCAGTTTATCGATTACAATTTTCTATATCAGTATCTTTTCTATAAAAAATCATGTAATAAACACCATCTTCGTGTGAATGTTCATAAAGATTGAACGTGTTCATGTATATATATATATATATATATATATATATATATATATATATATATATATATATATAAATTTCTGTCTTTGTGGGTGTTTATGTGTAAATAAAATATCCCTACCAAATTACCCTGTTCATTCTCACTCATACAAACATGAGATTTGACATTTGAGAAAATCTTTTTAATTTGTTTTCAACAAGAAATAAGGCTTTCAAAGGGGTCGTATTAAACGATTTGAACTTTTGAAATTCTACAAAACTTCTTCTGGTCTACACACATGAAATTGTACATGTAGGTTTCATGGACGGATAAAACTTTATACAGAAAGTAATACAGACATAGGGCAATGTTTTTCATTCGTTGTTTGCCGAAGTTTTGGCTACCAAAAATGTCAATATTAAAAAGATTTTACCTTTACGGTCAATAGCAAACCATTTAGATTATTTTGGCTCTAAACATTTGAAATTGTACATACATTGTATTCAGACATACAGCAAGCTATTTACTCAGTTGTTGGGCGAACATTTGGCTGCAAAGTGGAAGGTGCTGACCTATGCAGACTTTGTTAAACTCGTCCGCCAATGTGGGGTCTAAACACTACGAATTTTAGATGTAGATTACTTGGACATGAATAATAATTTTTTAAACAAATATATATATATATATATATATATATATATATATTTTTTTTTAAGTGATGGTTGTGTAGTTCCAACGAGAGAAAAAATAAAAATATGATAAAAGGCTACAAAACCCACAATTGTTGATGGCTACACTCTTTTATATATATATATATATATATATATATATATATGTATGTATGTATGCATATATATATATATATGTATGCATATATATATGTATGTATGCATATATATATATATGTATGCATGCAAATATATATATATATATGTATGCATATATATATGTATGCATATATATATGTATGTATGCATATATATATGTGTGTATGCATATATATATGTATGTATGCATATATATATGTATGTATGCATATATATATATGTATGCATGCATATATATATATGTATGCATATATATATATATATATATATATATATATATATATATATATATATATATATACCGGATAACCCTAAAAACCAGGGCCCAACTCTAATTAGGCTCCGTTTCTTTGTGTTTTGTCCGAATGAAATTAAACTTTGGCCATAACTAGTTTATTATTTTCAAAACATCACATCAAAACACTAGGGTCTTTGGGATTTTTTCTCTGTTGACTGTAAAATGCTCAGAAAAACAATTGAATGTCCTCTGTTTTTTTTGGGGGGTTACCCTATATATATATATATATATATATATATATATATATATATATATATATATGTATGTATGTATGTATATACTAGCATTTCAGGCCGGCGTTGCCGGGATGTTTGATGTGTATGTTGAGCAAAAAAAAAAGTGGTGGTAGGAAGGCAGACTCGAACCCGTAATGCTGTTACGACCACCGCCAAAACGGAAGCGACGTTTTTTAAAATTAAGGCTCGACATTCTAAAGGAGATTATAATTTTAAAAAATATCGCCGAAAAAAGTGTCCCCCCCCTGTAGAAAAGAGCCTAGTTGAAGGGGAAGATACTAATGTTTTTAGCCAATATTTTCGATATTTTTCGTATTAAAGGTCGAACTTTAAAACGATACTAATCTTGGTAAAATCCGTCGCCTCTATTGAAAGTTTAAGGCAAACATGCAAACAGACATACATACATACATTTATATAGTGGTAACTAATAATTTTCGACCCAAAATGATGAAAAAGCTTGCCCTGTCTCTGAAATACCCTTTATGTAAAATTTCAAATAATTAGACCATAAATTGTCTGAGTAATTTGTAAGAGATCGCAGAGGTATTCTTTTTAACTTTGACCCCAATTATGGCCCTTAAAATGTATTGTTTTGGGCTCATTCAAGCTATTTAGTTAGATCCATGGTCAAGGAACCTATATCTAAAATGTCAAGTAAGTAGATCCAAAATTGTCGGAGGAGTTTGGTAGAGTTCTCAAAGGTCAAATCGTTGAACTTTGACCCCTTAACCGCGGAATTTCTGGCCAAAAACCGATCACATCGATTTTGCTAAATCTCAGTACCCTGTATATTAAATCTGTAGAATAAACGCACACAAAGACACATATACACGTTCACACATATATATATATATATATATATATATATATATATATATATATGTGCAAATAGAGTACGGCTCCAGCAAAGCCAGGCTGAAATTCTAGTATACATACGAAGGGTTATTGTTTAATTATATTATGGAACCCGTTGAAGGATGCTTAAGGAGGACCACTGTTTGCTGAATAAAAAAACTAAAACACGATCAACTAGTGTTTAGACATTGTAACGAA